>NC_046666.1:43707958-43725943 GCF_010883055.1 Belonocnema kinseyi | reverse complement strand
TCTCTATCCCATCCACACACTACTCCTTTCCCCTGCCGAGTGAGTCACGCCTACCCCGAAAGGGAAATGGCTTAATGGTGTAATAATAATAATAATAAATAATAACTTAAATCTTCAGCATTGTTATAATTTTTGTTCCTATCTTTCCCATTTTCAATAAAACATTACATTTTTATCTTTTAAGTAATTCCATATTAATTTTCTGGAAGTTCATGTATTTTCAATTAAAAGTTTGTTCAATTAAATATAGAAATTTATACTTTAGAAAAAGTACATTTTAAAGTTCAAGTTTATTTGATATATTTTTTATATTTTCAGCTTTAAATTTATAAACCATTTTAGTTTTTCTAACTAAAAATGCTTCAGTTGCGGACCGAGATGTCTCGCATTAATTCGGTTGATAAAATCAAAATCTTATGGATAAAAATTAACGAAAATTGAGGTGAAAGACTCTCGGTTTTTTGACACTAGAATAGATCAGGCAGTAACGTTTCGAGATTATAACTGGGAATTATGGGCTCGATTCCTGCTGCCGGCATTGTTTGCTAATTTTTTTTCATTAATATTTTTTTTCATGACGATTGCCCATTAATTTTATTTATATCATAGCAAAATATTCATTGATAAGTATTTTTTCATTTTAAAAAATTGGTGTTTTTAAAATTGAACACTTATTTTCTGTTATTATTTTTATTTTAAATGAATTGTGTTTCGATTGCATGCTTAGTTTATTTTCTTCTTTCGATTGTTAAAAAAAAATTAAATCGTTCTTTCGAATTTGCAAGTTTATATTTTGAAAATCCAGTAATTGAAAAATGTATAATTAAATTTCAAGAATTATTGTATACCTGAATAATGTGACGTTTGTATGAAAAATGTAAATTACATTCCTTTTCTTAAGAATGGCAATATTTTCAAGATTCTACTGACGCTAAGTCATACAATTTCAATCGGCAATTTATATTATTGTATAAGCAATAAATAAAGCTTTTCTAAATTACTACAAGAATAGAAAAATAAGAGAATGGCTACTAAAATATTACCAATGAAAGGAATACCGTTTTATTTATTTTTTTATTTTTTTTCTAAAATCTTAATATTTCTCGACAGAAACCGTGAAGCCATTGGTCTAGCACGTCGGTATTTTATTTTCCAATTTTTAATGCTCGACCGGTGTTTTCTGAAAGAATTTTAAAAGCCGTTCGATGGATTAAAGGCGTCGGCCGATCACAATATTAATTTCACAATCTTTACTCAAGCGCGTGCATGTGTAAGAGAAATGAAACAAGACAAGATAAA
Source organism: Belonocnema kinseyi (assembly GCF_010883055.1). NCBI lineage: Eukaryota > Metazoa > Arthropoda > Insecta > Hymenoptera > Cynipidae > Belonocnema > Belonocnema kinseyi. The sequence continues at coordinate 43,724,644 of NC_046666.1, read as the reverse complement.
ATAAATGTGCGAGGGTCACAGGTCATATCTGCCGCCTGGGGATAACCGCAATGCTAATACTGACCACCGACGTCCTTCAAAACCTATCCTATTTGCCTTGTCAGATGCTAAATCATTTTTTTTTAAAATAAGAAAATCAATATGTTGTGATGAAAAAAAAAAACCTTAATCATCTAATTAATGCCTAATTTTGTCACATCAAAAATTAATATTAATTATTATTTCCTCGATACTGTCATCATCATCTTGTTTCCTCAGTTCAACAGAATCCCAATAATGTAGCCGAAATTTAAAAACCAAATAAAATATTCCATAGGGGGGGGGGGGGGGGGGGGGGGGGGGGGGCTGTTTTTGTTTAGGATTCAACTAATTCTTTGACAATTTATATTTTTTGGTTTAATTTAACTGTTTTTTATTAAAAATTAAAATATAGTTTAAGGAAATATCAACTGTGATATATTTAGATCAGAAAAAATATTTTTTGGTTCAAAATTAAACTACCTAGTTGACAGTTAAAAAAATTAATTTCTTGGTTCATTGATCGTTTTTTTGAAGAGCCTCGTTTTTTTCAAAATTTGATAACTTTTTTGAAGACTGTTTTTTTATTAATGAATTTATTTTTGAATGAACTCTTTTTCTTATTCAAAATTCAATTATTTTGTTGAAAAATCGTCTTTTGTAGTAGGATATTAATCTTCTTGGTAAATAATAATTCATCTTTTGGGTTGAAAATCCCTTTCATTGACTGAAAATTGAACTATTAGGTGGAAAATTCCTTTCAAAAATCAAATATCTGTTTCAAATTTAATTTATTTTATTAAAACTTAAGCCTTTTTTGTAACAAATTAATCTTGGTTAAAGATTCACCTTTTTGGTTGAAAATTCATTTCTTTGGTAAAAATTAAATTTTTTAACTGAAAATTAAACTATTGTAATTCTTATCCCAAACTTTTATTTATTCATCGAATGTTAATCTTGTTGGTTGAAAAATCATCTGTTTCGTTTAAAAATGTAACTAGTTCGTTAAAAATGTATTTTATTTTGCTAAAAATTAATTTCTTGACCGAAAATTAAAATGATCTATTTTAAGTTAAAAATTTATCTGTTTTTGGTTAAAGTGTGGCTATTATATTAAAAATTCGTATTTTTAAAATAAAAACTAATAAAAATGTTTGAAAGTTTATCTTTCACTTTAAAAATGCACTTCTCTGATTGGAGTTTTATCTATTGTGTTGAACATTCATTTTTTTCTTCGAAATATATTTCCATAACCCCAAATGAAACTATTCTAATTTAGTTTGAAAAATTATCAACTTTTTTTAGTTAAAAATCACGTATTTTGTTAAAAATTTATCTTTTTAATAGAAAATTAATCTTTTCGGTTAAAAAATCCTTTTCTTTTATTGCATTTTTTTATAATTGGGAGTTTAACTATTCGATGTTTTGTTCCAATTTTTTTCTTTTTATATAAATTGAATATTCACGGTTAAAAATTCATTTGTTTGATTGACAAATTTAACTATTTCATTCACAATTAATTTTTTTGGTTAAAAATTTAACTAATTAGTCGAAAGTGGGACTACTTTCTTAAAACATAATTTTTTGTTTCATGATTCATAATTTTATTTGAAGAAACTTATTTTTGTTCAAAATTTGACTATTCCGTTAAAAAAATATTTATTTTTTAACTGAAAATTTAACTAATCCATGTTTACTTAAAAATTTATCTTTTTGGGTTGAAAATTCAACTGTCTAGTTAAAAATTACTGCATTTTGTATTTTTTACTGTATTTTGTTTTATTTTTGTATTTTATCTTATGTAGAAGAATATCAATCTACTTGGAGATTAATTCATCTTTTTGGTTAAAGATTCGTTTCGTTGACTGAAAACTTAACCATTAGACTGAAATTTCATTTCAAAACTCAAATATCTGTTTGAAAAATTAATTTATTTTATTAAAAATTATTCCTGTTTAGTACAAAATTAATCTTCTTGGCTGAAAATTGATCTTATTGGTGAAAAATTGATCTTCCTTGTTTGAAAATTGATTTCTTTGGTGAAAATGAACCTTTTTAACTTAAAATATAACTATTCTAATTTTCGTATAAAACTGATCTTTTTTGATAGAGCATTGATCTTGTTGGTTGAAAATTAATATTTTTTTTTTTGTAGAAAAGTAACCAAATTAGTTGAAAATTAATCTTTAGGGATAAAAAAAAAATTAATTCAATTGGAAGTTTATCTATTGTGTTGAACATTCGTTTTTTTATTAGAAAATATATTTTTATAAATGAAAATGTAACTATACTATTTTTGTTTTAAAGAATTTATGTATTTTGATGAAAATTTGACTTTTCATGTAGAAAATTAATACTTTGGGTTAATTATTAAATATCTGGGTTGCCAATTTATTTTTGCATTTTTATGGAAAATTATTTTTTCACTGAAAATTTAACTATTTTTTTTGAGAAATTAGAAAATATAATTATGCGATTCCAATTTAAATATGTTATCAAAGGTTTTAGGGCCTTTGATAGTGAATTTCATAATGAAAATAAAAAATTAAGTTTTTGATCATTTTTTTAATATTATATTGTAAAAGACAATGAAGGTTGCAAGAAATAAAAGAAGAATAAAAAATACAAAAATCAAGAACCTTTGTAAACGTTGTTCAGCTCTATATAAAATGGCGAGAAACCCGATAATTATAAATAGTATCTTATGCATCTTAATCGGAATTCCACCAACACTAAAATTCGATTTATTATTTTCATCTGGAAATAAACTAAATGCACTATTGTAGAAGACTAAAATATTGATGCAAGACCCTTTTTCAATTATTTCTTAAATTTTTGTATACAAATATTATAATTAAATTTTTATTACAATAAATTATAATGCCTTTATAAGCATTCAGGAGTAAGTTGTTCTAAAAAATTGATTTTTAGTTATTTTAGTTAATTGCTCATTACTATGATCAATATTAACCTATATTATTATTTTTATAACATAAAAAAAATATTACAAGGCACAAGAGAATAAAAAAAATGATTAATTCCCTGAGAAAAATTGCAATTATTTTTCACTGGAAAAATTAATCAGAATTTTACAAATAATTTTAAAAAGTTTAACAGATAATGATGAAATGTTTAAAATTTTTTTTATAATTAGAAACTTTTAAAAATGTAGTAAAATTTTAAATGAAATGTAGATTTTTTGAAGATTCCTAAAAAAAAAGTTTAGAAGCCTTATGAGTATATTGAAAAGTTTCAAGAAAATAAAAAAAGTTGTTAAGATCCATGGTAAATTTCAAATAACTTTTTTCATGAATTCTAAGAGAAAATTGAAAAAGATTAAAAAATAATTCAAAACTTGTTTAAAATTTATGATCAAAAGAATATTATTTTTCCAACGTCCTCCGAAAATTAAAATGATTTTTTATTTTGAAAAATTAATTTTAGAAAGAAGATTTTAAAACATTTTCAAAGCATATCAAATGAATTCAAAAACTTCTGAAGGAGAATCTAAAAGATTCTAACGCAATTTTTTTAATTTTTCAGAATTTTTATAAAGTTTTAAGAAAAATGTGAATAATTGAAAAAGATATTTTAAATTCTTAGAAGTTTTAAAATATTCAACAAGGAATAATCTTAAGATTCATGAGAAAATTTTGAATGTTTTATTTTGAAAAATCAATTGTAAACAAAAAAATTTGGAAAATATTTCAAAAGATATTTCCCAAATAATGATGTGGAATATTTCCTAAAACTTTTTAAAGTTGTAGTCAAAAATATAAATATAACAAAAAATTTAGTTTCTTATGAAAAAATAAAAAAAAATTCATTGAAGTAATTTCTTTAATTCAAAAACACTTCTGTTTATAAATTTACTACTATCCGTACTTGGATTTATTTTTTGATTTCACAAATTATGAGTCTATATCTAAAATTTTTCAATTTTTCGTGGAATTTTTCTTTGTTGAAATTCCCTAAACTTTTTTTCGAATTACATAATACTTTAACTTTTAGGAAACATTCCATAATTTTTTTTAATTTATCTAATTTCTTTGGGAAAGTTCCAAAATTTCTCGAAGAGATTTAAGTATTTCGTAGAAAATTCGTTTTTTGTTCATTAAAGTCAACTTTTTTGATTTACAATTAAAATCCTTTTGGATTGGAATGTCAACTTTTAAATTTTTCGTTGAGGATTCATTTTCTTTTAATTAAAATTTAAAATATTTGATGAAAAATTAAAATGCTTTTGGAAAATTACATTTTTTGATTCAAGAATGTTCCTTTTAATTAAAAATTCATCTTTGAGGTTGAAAATGTGACGTTCTGGTTAATTTTCGTCTTTTGGTGAAAAATTAATATTTTTTTGTTTGAAAATACAAATGTTTGGTTGAAAATAGACTTTGTTTTTGTTGATGAAACAACTATTTGGCTGAAAATCAAAATTTTTTTGGTTTAAAAAATTTAACTATTTAGTTGGAAATTCGTCTTTTTGATGAATTCAACTCTGTTTTGTTTTAAATTTAGAAAAATTTAATTAAAGTATATATAATATAAAATATGATTTGAACTACTTTGTTAAGAATTCACTTTTTTTGTTGTAGATTCATCATTTTCGTTAAAAAATCATTTCTATGATTGGAAATTTATGCTTTTGATGCAAATTAAACTATTTAGTCAAAAATTCGTTTTTTTAAATACAAACTTAAATTTGTTAATTAAACAATTGAACTATTCCATTTTGGATTGACAATATAACTATTTGGTTGTAGATTGAACTATTCTGTGGGAATATTTTTTTTTGTTTATTGAAATTAACTGTATTTTATTTAAAATTAGAATCTTTTTTTATTGGGATGTCAACTATTGCATTTTTTGAAGAGAATTCATCTTCTTAGATTGAAAATTTAACTACTCGATTAGAGTTTAAACCAGTTGTTAAAAATTATATTTTTTTATTAAACATTAATCATTTTGTTTAAAAATTAATCTCTGAGGCTGACAATGTATTTATTTAGTGGACAATTCGTCTTTTGGCAAAAAATTAATATTTTTCGGTAAAAATGCAAAGGTTTGGTTAAAAATTAATTTGTTTTGGTTAAGGATTTGACTATTTTGTTAAAAATTCGTTTTTCTTTGCATCAATTCAACTCTTTTTTATTACAAATAAAAATAATTTTTAGTTGAAGCATCATAAACTATCAAATTTTTTGTTGAGAATACAAACGTTTGTTTTGAAATTCAACTGCTTGGTTGAAAGTTGAACTTACTTGGTAAAATTTTAACTATTTTATTGAAAATTAGTTCCTTTTTGTATAAAAACTAATGTTGTTAATTGATAATCGAACTATTTCATTTTGTTTAGAAAAATTAACTATTTAATTGTGGATTCAACCACTGTTTTGTATCAAATTCGTTTTTTTTTTAAATTTAAATCGACTGCTTTTTATTTGAAAATAAAATTATTTTTTTATTGAAATGTCAACTATTACATTCTTCTTTAAGAACTCCTATTTTTGTAATAGAAATTGCAATACTTGGTTAAGATTTTAACTACTTTGTGCAAATTTAATTTTTTGGAATGAAAATTAATTATTTTAGTTAAAGAATTATATCTATGGTTGAAAATTTATAATTCTGGTTAATATTGAACTATTCCGTTTAAAATTTGTTTTGTTTTGTTAACAATTATTCTTATTTATTGAGAATTGAACTGTTCCATTTGTTTCGTCTTTTGATAGAAAATTAATCATTTTCGTTTTAAAATTCAATTTTTTGTTTAGAAATTAATCTTTTTTGTTTGTTCTTTGAACTATTTTGTTGAAAATTTATATTCTAATGCAAAAAAGCTAAACTATTTTGTAGAAAAAAAGTCTTTTGTGGTAAAAAGTTCATCTTTTTTGGTTAAAAATACAACTGGTTGAAATTTTATTTGGGTTGAGGATTTAACTACTTGGTTTAAAATTAGTCTTTTTTGACATCAAATTAATATTCCTAGTTGAACATTCACCTTTTCGGTTAAAATCCTTTTTGAGTTTTCTCAACAATCGTAGGAAAGTTATATTTATAAAATCTTAAAAACAAGAAAACAAAAAAACTTGGAAAATAAAAAGTTATTCAAAACTTTTATTTTTTATCAAAAATTGTTTTCTCCCTGAAATATTGTTGCTAGTTTAAAAAAATCATTAAAGTAGCGACCAAGCTTCAAAAAATAATTTGACTTTTGTCTCACGGCAGCGCTGATTCTCACATGTAAGGGTCGCAAACAATTTATTGAATTAATTAGTCGACACTGAAGGCGATTGTAAAACAATTCCAAACATTTGAATCAAGACTCAATCGATATGGTTAGTAGTTATAAAAAGACTTGACCATCGGGAGTCAATGCACGTTGGACAATAAGCCTTAACATTTAATTTCTGCGAAGCAGAAGGCAGACGTCGATCCCAACCTGACCAAAGGAATATTTTATAAATTGTAATTAATAATTATGAAGAAATTTTTGTTTAGCCGATGGCCATGTCAGGAATCTGAGTATGTAAATTTGCACTTGAGAAAGGGCATGTGATTCAGTCAATTATTCCTTATGATTAGATAGATAGATAATATTAAAATTGCAAACGAAGAATAATTCAATTTCTAATCAATATTTATTAAATCAATAATTAAATCGAAAATTCAATTAAAACAAACAATATGCAGCAATAATTTAGTCTTCAAGCCGAAAAGGTAAATTTTCATTCAAGAAAGATGATTTTTCAATCAAATTTTTTAATCAAAGACATTTTGAATTTGCACCTTAGAAATATGAATTTTCACACACAAGTTGCACTTTTAGAGTCATAGTTGAGTCTTCAAGCTAAGAAAAAACTTTTTTTAGGATACAGTTGAATTTTGAACCAAATAATTTAATTTTAATAAAAATTAACAATCCCCAAAGTGGTTAAAAATTTCAAACAAAAGGGCCGATTTTTAACAAAATTTTTGATTTTGTAAGCAAATATTTGCATTTTAAACAACAATTTTGATTTCTTAAACAAAAAAGATCAAACATCAACCAAACCTAGTTTCTTGGAGCCAAGTACAGGTATTATTTTAGAAGACAGCTTGATTTTCAATCGCAAAGGACGAATTTTCTATCCACAAAGACGAAAAGTAGTTGAATTTTCAATCAATAATCTTAATTCACAAAGAAAAATGTAATCGTTGGTGTTTCTAACAAAAAATAATTTGAATTTTGAATAAAAAAACCGGCTTTAACAAAGAAGATTAATTTTGAATAAAAAATGTTATAGTAGATATTTCAATAAAAAAAGGTATTAATTTGAAATAAAAAAAAGTTGAAATGAAACAGAAAATATGAATTTTTAACATAAAGAGATCAAATTTCTACCAAAAGAGATAAATTTTCAATCAAGATGAATTTTTCTTTCAAAAGAGAAAAGAATTATCAACCAGATTGTTAAATTTTCTATCAAAATCGAAAAAGGCGAATTTTCTACAAAACAAATTGTTTTTCAATTCAAAAATATGTATTTTCAACAAAAAAGATAATTTATACAAAATAGATTAATTTAAAACTTAAGACGGTCAATTTAAAAAAAAAATAGAATCCTTATATTTGCAATTAAAAAAAATTATTTTCAAAAAACAAATGTCTAACATAATAGATCAATTTTCCACCAAAGAAATGAAACTTCAAACTAATAAAATAAATATTTAAGAAAGCGATTTCACTTTTAACCAAGGAGTTGAATTCGCAATTAAGAAGATTAATTTTCCATCACAAAATTTTAAACCAATAAAATAAATTTTTGACAAAGTAGTTCAACTTTCAACCATACAGATGAATTTTTTACCAAAAAATAAGAATTCTCAATGAAAAATTGAATAGTTCAATTTTTTAACTAAAACCTATCAATTTCCAGGCAAAAATTGATATGTTTGATTTTTAGTTACGAACATTCATTTTTAACTAGAAAACTAATTTTCTACAAAATGCTTTAATTTTCAATCCCAAAGGACGAATTTTCTATCCATAAAGAAAAAACAATCAACAAACCAGTTAAATTTGCGACCAAAAAGGTTGATTTTTTTTATTTTTATAAAATAGTTAATTTTTTAATGAATGATGAATCTTCAACACAACAAATTAATCTTGTACCAAGAATTTCAAATTTCAAACAAGTAGCTGAATTTTCAATCCAAAATATTAATTCACAAGGAAAATGTAATCGTTGATATTTCAACAAAAAACTATTTTCATTTTAAATAAAAAGAGTCCAATTTAACCAAGAAGATAACTTCTCAAAAAATGTAATAGTATATATCTCAATAAAAAAAGTTTTAATTTAAAATAAAAGAAGTTGAATTCAACCAAAAAAGATGAATTAAAAAAAAAAAGAACAAATTTTTACCAAAAGAGATGAATTTTCAAAATGGAAAACATTTTCATTCAAATGAAAAAAAATTATCAACCAACTTATTGAATTTGGACCTAAATAATAGATTTTTCAACCCAAAAATACGAATTTTCCACAAAAAATAATTACCTTTTTAACCCAAAAAGTTGAATTTTCTACAAAACAGATGGTTTTTTAATTCGAAAAAATAAGTTTTCAACAAAAAAGGTAATTTTCTACAAAATAGTCTAATTTTAAACTTAAACGATCAATTTAAAAATAAAATAAAATAATTATATTTGCAATGAAAAAAAATTGATTTTCAAACAAAAATTTGCTAACAAAATAGTTTAATTTCCAATTAAAGAGATGAAACTTCAAACTAATGAAATAAATATTTAGAAAAGCGATTCCACTTTTAACCAAGGAGTTGAATTTTCCATTCAGAAGATTAATTTTCCATCTAAAAATTTAAAACCAATAAAATACATTTTTAACAAAGTATTTCAACTTTTAACCATACAGATAAATTTTCAACCAAAAAGTAAGAGTTCTCAATAAAAAAATTATAGAGTTGAATTTTGAACTAAAAACTATCAACTTCCAGTCAAAAATTGATTAGTTAGATTTTTCTTTACGAACATTCATTTTTCACTAGAAAACTAATTTTCTACAAAATGCTATAATTTTTCACCCAAAAATATGAATTTACAATAAAAAACAGAAATTACAACTAATTGGCTGAATTTTAAACTAAAAACTTAAAATTTTTATCCAAATAATAAATAATTTAAATAGGGTTTCAAACTAATAAGATAAAAAATTAATAAAGTTATTTCAACAAACGAAATCAATTTTTGATTGAGTAGTTTAACTATCAAACAGAAAAGATACATATTAAATGAAAAAAGTATTTATTTAAAAATACTAAAATATTTATTTAAAAAAGTATTTAACTAAAAATGGTAATTTTTCAACCAAAAATGGAACAGTTCAACTTTCAGTTACAATATAATTTTCAACCGAAAGAATAGAATTATCAGCAAAAAAGTTAAATTTTAAACCAATAAAATAAATTTTCAACAAAGAATATTAACTTTTAACCATATAGTTTAATTTTCATCCAAAAAGAGTAATTATTTTAGAAAAATATAATAATTTAATTTTTAACTAAAAACGATCAATTTTGAAACGAGTATTTAAAAGTTAAATTTCCAGTTAAAAATAAATTTTAAAACAAGCAAAAAAGAATTTTCAACGCAATAGTTAAATCTTTAACAAATAAAATGGATGTTTAATGAAGTAGTTTACCTTTCAACCAAGTAGTTAAATTTACAACCGAAGAAGATGAATATAAAATGAGCACGGTAATCGTTGAATTTTCAACTCAAAACGATTATTTTTCAACCAAAAACGTAATATTAATATTTTTCAGCTTACAAAATTAATCATCAACAAAAAAGATCATTATTAATTAGATATGAAATTATTATTATTATTATTACTTCTGGTCAAAAAATGTAATAGTTGATATTTCAACTAAAACGATTACTTTGAAATTAAAATAAATAATTTGATTTATATAAATAAATCAATGAAATTAAAATAAAATTTTAATTTTGAATAAAAAATAGTTGAATTTTTCCAAAGAATTTCCAAAAATATTATTGATTTTTCAATAAAAAGAAAATTTTAAGCTAAGAAAAAATTTTTAATCATAATATTGAATTTTTAAGCCAAAAAGTTGAATTTTCAATAAAAAAAAGTTGATTTTTTAACAACAAATGATTTTTCAGTACGGTAGAAAAAATTTAATTAAATTATTAAATAGGGAAATTAAAAAAAAAACTAATTGGGAAAAAAAGAATTAACAACAGAATAGTTTAATCTTAAACCAACAAACTTAATTTTCAATAAAGTAGTTCAACTTTCAACCATATAGTTTAATTTTTAACCAAAAAAGAGGAATTCTCAAAGAAAAATTTTATAGTGGAATTTTTTAACTAAAAACTATCAATTTCCATTCAAAAATTAATTAGATACATTCTTAGTTATAATACTTAATTTCGAATTATAAAACTATCTACAAAGCGGTTGAATCCAACGTAAAAAAATTCATTTTTAACAAAAAAGTGAATTCGCATCCAATTGGTCGAATTTTAAACTAAAAACGATACATTTTCAAACAAATAATGAATAAATAAATTTGAAATTCAAACAATGGATTAAAAGAATAATTTCATAAAAATAAATAAATTTTCAACCGAAGACGTGGACCTTCAAACTAATAAAATGAATATTTAATAAAGTCATTCAAGTAAGGAGTTTAATTTCCAATAAAGAATATTAATTTGCCACCCAAAGAGACATACAACAAAAGAATGTACAACAAAATGAATAAATTTTTCCACGAAAGAGTTAAATTTTCGTTTTAAAAAATGTATTTTCAAATAAACGAAAATTAATTTAATTATTAGTACTTCTGAACAAAAACGGTAAAAGTCGATATTTCAACTAAAAAGATTAATTTAAAATCAAAAATAAATAATTGAAATTAGATGAATAAAATAATAAAATTAAAATAACATTTTAATTTTGGATACAAAATAGTTCAAATTGATCGAAAGAATAAGAATTATCAACAAAATTGTTGATTTTTTAACCAAAAGACATTTTTAAGCCAAGAAAAAAATATCAAGCATATTGCTGAATTTTAAAGCGAAAAAAACGAATGTTCAATAAAAAGTTGATTTTTTAATCAGAACAAAATTTTTAGTCTAGAAAGGAAAAAAATGTCATCAAATTGTTGGATTTTTGATTAAAAAAGACGAATTTTCTACAAAACAGTTGAATTTTCAACCCACAAATAGTTGCATTTTTAACCATAAAGCTTAGAAAAATACGGTTTAATTTTCAGCAAAATGCTTCATTTTTTAACGAAATAAATAGATTTTGATTCAAATAATATAATTTTTAACCAAAAGAGATGAATTCTGAACCAAAAATATAAAACTAGAATTTTTCAGACTTCAGAAAAATCATCACAAAACTTGTAAAGTCAGTAAATTCGATTTCAATATTATTAAATCAGAGGATTATTATTATCTGAACCTCAGATTGGATTTGATAAAATAATTACCACTTGAATGAATTTACATTTTTTAAAATTTTTCGTGCTGGTTCCTGACTTCGTGAATCAGATTAACAAAGAAGTACAGATTCGGTTAACTCTCAGTTTCTTAGAAGTAAAGACGCAAACTTTGTTCTGGATTTGATAATTAACAATTGATAATCTTGTTCATTCATGCTGAACCTCGTCGACCTTTTTATCAAACCTGAGTAAAATTTAACCAGACATTGCCAAATATTACGAAAGCAGAGTAAGGAAAAGAAAGCTGAAAACGAGACCAAATAAGTTTCCATCGCCGATTTCGCAATTAAAGTTGATTTTAGTGCTATTATAAAACTTTATTTCTGCGATCAACTTGCACCTCAAGAGAATGCAGATAACATTGCAATAAACGGTGAAACCGACTTGGAAATGATCAAAATGATGCTTATTAATGTTAATGAAAAGAGTTTAAAATTTAAGAAATTTAAATACGATTAAAATCAAATTTAAAATACCATTTAACGGCTAACAATCAAGTTAATGTGCAGAAATCCATCAAATAAAACGAAGAATCGAAGACCAAATTTAGGCAACTACCATACAATGTTCCTATTCCTATTTGAAAAAAAAAAAATGAAAATTTTCCGAAAAAAGAAAAGAAATTTTTTTTTGCCAAAATGAAAAAAGAGGAAAGAAAAGTAAGAAGGCAACCAACGAATTACTCTTCCTTCTCTTATTTCTTTCGTATTTTTTCTTTTTATTATTATCAAGTTACAATAAAACAACCATTTTTAAAAATAATCACCAACGTTTCGGCACTCATACAGCACCTTTATCAAGGCAAGAAAAATTTAAGCAGACAGGAACAGCATCGAAACCAGGATGCTCTCTCCCTGAAACCCAAGAATCAATCATTATTAAAGATAATCATTTGTTCAAATAATTCTTTTTGCTAATAAATAAACAATAAATAATTTTTTTTTATTCTCGGGTGTCAGGGAGAGCGCATCGTGGTTTCGTTGCGGTTTTTGCCTGTTCAAATTTATTTATTTATTTTGTTTTCTTAGAGTCCAAACGTTGGCGATTATTGTTTAAAAATGTTTTTTTATTGCTATTTGAAAAAACATGACTAAAAACTAATCAACAAAGTTTCAGTACTCATGCAGTATCCTTATCAACGAAACAAAAATCAGGATGTCAGGGAGAGAGTATCGTGCTTTCGTTGCTGTTCCTGCCTGTTCGCAATAATGCAGAAGAAATCGTTATTAACAATAATAATTTATTTAAATAACTATTTTTGCCAATAAATAAAAAATAAAGAATTTTTTATTCTCAGGTGTCAGGGAGAGAGAGCATCGTGACTTCGTTGTTGTTCTTGTCTGCTCAAAATTTCTTTTTTGCTTGCTTGATAAGGGTACTGTATGAGTGCCAAAACGTCGATGATTATTTCTTTAAAATGTTTTTTATTGCGATTTAATAGTAATAATTGCAACATTTTTTTTCGCTCTAGAGGGCAACTAAATAGTTGAATTTTCAAGTTAAGTTGAGTTAAATTTGAAATTAGAAAGATTATCTTTTTGATAATTGATCTTCAAACTAATAAAATTAATATTTAATAATTTGATTTAACAAAGAAGTTTAATTTCCAATAAGGAATATTAATTTGTTATATAAATAAACGAATGTACAACAAAATACATAGATTTTCCACCAAATAGTTAAATTTTTAAATAACAAAAATAAATTTTCAACGAAATAATTTAATCTTGAACCAATAAAATGACATGTCTGAGTCAAGGAATAACAAAAAAGTCAAGCAAACTATTCAATTTTCAAGTCAAGAAGATGATTTTGCAGCAAAAAAAATGTTATTATGACTTTTATTATTAATTTAATAGTACTTCAAGCAGATGTAAACCACCCGTACTCCATTTGAAGGAAATTTAGACACAAAAAACAATCGTTAAGTTTTTAACAATAGCATTAACAATTGTTTAAACAAATTCAGTTTCTTTAAAAAACTGAAAAATGGTTAATGTTTTATACGTAGAAAAACGCACACACATGCACATTCTATACAGTCAGAAAAACAATTGTGTGTGATCTATTTCACATTATTTTTTAGAAGTTTTTAAAAGAAAAATGATTGAGCAAATAATAAATGTTTAAATAAACAAAATTTTTTTAAACATTAGAAGAAATGTAGTAAGATTATGTAATTATTCAACAAAAAGTAGCATAGGGTGACAATTTGAGAAAAAAGTGGACATCTCTGTCACAATTTTTGGATACTTCAAAAATAAATAATAAATAGTTGTTTAAATAGTCACATAATGTTTCAAAAAAATTAACATTACATTTAGTTGGTTGATGATTCGTTATTCTGTATCTTCCTAAGTTAAAAATTAAAATATTTCTTTTAAAAATCCTGTATTATATTGAAAATTCGAATTTTGTGGGAAAATATTTCATCTTCTTGATGACTAGTTCATATTTTTGGTAGACAAGTCCTTTAAAAGTTTAAATATTTGGTTAAAAAGTCATGTACTGTGTTAAAAATTCATCTATTTGGGTAGAAAATTCATCTAAATAGTTCAAAATTGATCTTTTTGGTTAAAAATTCGTTTTTTCTAATCTAGAATTAGTTTTTTTTAAATGAAGATTTAACTGTTTCAATTTTTGTCAAAAATTTACCCTTTTGATAGAAATTTAATCTTCTTGGTTAAATATTATACTGTTTCATTGAAAATTTACTTAAATTTTGGTTGAAAAATAATTTTTTACTGAAAATTTAGCTATTCTATTTTTATACAAACTTTATCTGCATTAGTTGTAAATTCAACTATTTGTTGAAAATCCGTCTTTTTGGTAGAAGACTACTCTCAATAGTTGAAACTTCAACTTTTTGGTTAAAAATCATTTCCCTGCTTGAAAATTTAACTATTTTGTTGAAAAATCGTTTATCTTTTGGTTGAACATTGATTTTACTAACTGAAAAATTAATTATTCACTTTAAATGTTTAATTTTTTGTCAAATATTTCACTTATATGTGGAAAGTTCATCTTTTTCGTTCCAAAATTATCAGTATCGCAGAAAATTTCAATATTTTATTTTTTTTTTAAGAATTTATTTCTTTACTTCTCCTTTTTCCCCTTTTTACGTTTTTTTTTCGTTCAAATGCGAACTAAATTAAAAGATCGTTATAAGAAAATTCAATTATTTTTTTGTTGAAAATTAATTTATTTTGATAAAAAATTCTACTATTATATTTTTGGATCAGAATTCATATTTTTTTGTTAAAAATGCTCTAATTTGGTCGGAGATTGAACTATTTTGTTGAAAATTCGTTTTTCTTTTAGTTGAAAATCGATTTCTTGATTTTTAATTTAACTAATTCATTTTTGGATCAAAATTCATCGTTTTTATTAGAAAATTTGACTACTTGGTTGAAAGTTGGACTACTTTATTCGAAACTCATTTTTACGGTTTAATATTCAACTATTTTATTTAAAATTCGTTTTTTTTTTGTTGAAAATTAATACTCATATTTGAAAATTGAACAAGGTATTCAATTTTTCATTGAAATTTGTTTGTTTTTTTTTCGTTGAAACTACAACTATATGGAATTTAAAATAATTTAAAACGTACTTCTTCGATAAATATTAATTTTATTCGTTTAAGGTTTAATTATTTTGTTAAATATTTGTTTCAATCTGTTTGAAAGTTAACTTTTTCAACTGATTATTTCATTAGTTTGTGATTCAACTATGTTACTGAAAAATTATTAAAAATTAATCTTTTTAACTAAAAATGTGACAAATCAGTTTTTGCTCAAAATTGATAGTTTCATTTGAAAATTCAAGTACGTATTAATTTTTTCATTAAAAAATCATCATTTTTCGTTGCAAATTTTTGTTTTAAGATTTAAATCCTTTTTATTTTTTATATCAACTATTCCATTTATTGTTGACATCTTATGTCTTTTATTTGAAAATTCTACTATTTGATTAAAGATAAGATTTTGATGAAAATTCCTTTTTAGATTTAAATTAATTTTCGTTACAAATTTACCGTTTCAGATGAAAATACAACATTTTTCTTTTAATATTCACCTTTTTCGGTTGAAAATCAATCTATATATTTCTTTGAAAGTTAAACTAATGTGATAAAAAATTATTTTATTGGCTTAAAATTAAACGTTTTCGTTGATAATTTTATTTTTGTTCAAAATTAATCTTTTTAACTAATAATTTAACTATTGAATTTTTTATTGAAAATTCATCGTTTTCAATTTAAGTTAATACTTTTGGCTTTACGATTAAACTGTTTGTTTACAAATGTAACTGTTTATGGTTAAAGTTTAATCTTTCTTGTTTGAAAATTCGACCATTTAGATGAAACTTCATATTTTTCAGTGTAATATATATTAAATTTCAAAAAATAAATTTTTTTTTTAAATCGTCTTTCTTGGTAGAATATCAATCTTTTTGATAGAAAATTCTACTATTTGGTTCTAGAAATTCATCTCTTTTGGTCAAATGTTGATCTGAAAATGTATCTATTTTGTTCAAAATCCCTTTCTTTGGTTGAAATGGCAACCATTACGTTTTTCCTTAAGAGTTAACCTTTTTGTAGAAAATTTATCTTTTCGGATGGAAAATTCAACTATCTGCTAAAAAGAATTCGCATTTTTATCATGAAAATTGAACTATTTGGTAGAAATTACAACTGTTTTTTGTTAATTTTTACTCTTTTTTATAAAAAATTCAATTATTTGGTTGAAAATGTATCTCTGTTGGTGAAAAATTGAACCCTGTGGTTAAAAGTACAACTATTTGGTTGCAAATAAAACTGTTTGATTTGAAATTAATTTTTTTGTTTGCGTGATGATTTTTAGCGAACAAGCGCAGGGATGAAAAAAGTTGTCAAAAAAGCGTGACGTAGTTTTTGAAGGGCTGCTTTTATTATAAAATAAATTTAAATCGAAAAGAATCTTTTTTATCAGATTTATTATTATTATTATTACACCATTAAGCCATTTCCCTTTCGGGGTAGGTGTAACTCACTCGGCAGGGGAAAGGAGTAGTGTGTGGATGGGATAGAGATTTTTCAGATTGATCCAGAATTCTCGTGCTATTTATGTAAATAACACGTTCGTT
>NC_046666.1:43689593-43707858 GCF_010883055.1 Belonocnema kinseyi | reverse complement strand
TTGTTTTTATAGCTTGTAGGATCCATCCATTGACTCCATACTCTTTCAGAATTTCCCAAAGTTTACTTCTATCTACCTTGTCAAAAGCTTTTTCTAGGTCACTTGTATTTATTTATTAGATCTATTAGAAAATTACAAATTTGATTGATACTTTCGTGCCTTTCAAACAAAAAATTTCTCTTTTTGCTCTTTCTTTCAAAAAAATCTTTCTAGTTAAAGACACATTTATTTTGCCAGTAGCGAATCATTTCAAAATTGCGCAATCACAAACATGCATACAGTGCACAGACAAGAGCGTGCAGTCAAGGTCACGGATTGAATTTCAAAGTTTTAATTTCTTTGCTGGCGAAGTATGGAGTATGAAGACCAAGTTGACAATTATTCAAGATGCTCGGTCCCGGATTAACTGTTCTTTTTTTTTATCAGTTACATTGCGTAACTGAAAGTACATTATACCAAGCGTAGGTAATCATGTTTTTCCTCAACATTCCGCAAAGAAAGATATAATAACCTCTTTCGACAATTATACTTTTTGCGTCTCAAAATTAGCCCCGTTACTAAAACATTACTGAAGAGATACGAATGACTAATAATTTATCTGATTGGAATAACGAAAGCCAATTTTTTAAATAACGAATCAAAATTTCGACGCTAGAAATGTTCAGGGTGGAAAATCAAGCTATTAAACAATTGCTATTTCCCGGTTTTACAGGTCAAAAATTATATTTTTCCTGGTTAAGGCATTTACAATAATAATGATTTATTATATGAAATTTGAAAAGAAATAATTATTTTAGAACTTTGAATTGAGTTTTAAAAGAAAATAGTCGAATAATAGGGGAAAACATTTGTTTAATAAAAATCATGTAGGTACCATATTCCTCAGATTTTAATTCGAAATATATTGCATTTTAAACAAAACAGTGAATTTTTCAACATAATAATCGAGTTTTTTTAGCTAAAACGTTGAATATTATAGAAAAAATTTGACTTTTAAACCCTAGAAGATCAATTTTCAACAAAAAAAATTTCAACCCAAAAATATTAATTTCCAAACAATGATAAATTTTCAAGAAAAAAATGTTCAACCAAAAAGGTAAATTTTCTACCAAATAGATTAATTTTCTACAAAAAAGATAAATTTTTAACAAAAAATTTGAATTTCCTAACCGAATAGTCGAAATTTCTACTTACGAAGATAAATCTTTAACTAAGTGATTGAATTTTAATACAACGAAGATTAAACTTCAAACAAAAATAGTTGCATTTTTAACGAAATAGCTTAATTTTGAAGACGAAAAGACGAATCTTTTGAAGGCAGTTGAATTTCAAACGAAAAAATATGTATTTTGAATAAAAAAAGATGACGTTTCTAACAAAAGATGATTCTCAAAGTAAACTATAAAGTTAGTTTTTAACTAAATAATTTAATTTTTAACAAAAAATAAAATAGTTAAATGTTTATTAAAAGCGAAGAATCTTTAACTTATAAAAGAAATTTTTAACAAATCACTTTAACTACTAAACAAAAAGATTAATGTATAACAAAACTTAGAATTTTTAATTAAACCCTAATTAGTCACACTTAGTGAGCTTGCATATTTTTCGGGGTGACCCTGAGTGAATAATTGTTAATAGTTGAATTTTCAATCTATAATGAAATTATTAAATTTTCAATGTAAGAAAATTAAATTTCAAGCAAATAGATGAATTTGCATTAAAAAAATTCAATTGTCGATTAAAATGGATAACCTTTTAACAAAATAAATAAACTTTCAACAAATTAATTATATTTTCCTCCAAGTTTCTTTTAAACAAAAGAGATGGATTTTGAAACCAAAATATAATTGTAGACTTTTCAAATGAAAAGTAATATCTTTAAACCAAAAATATAATAGTATAAGTTTAAAAAACAAACTTAACCAAAAATTTTTAAACAAAACAGATACATTTTTAATAAAATAGTTGAATTTTCAAGAAACTAATTAAATTTTTCACAATAATAGACTTTATGACTGAAAAAGATTAAATCTAACCCCAAACTATAATAGTAGACTCTTTCAATAAAAAGAATTAGTTTTGAACGAAAGAGTGGAATTTTTAATAAAATAATTTAATTCTTAACTAAATAGCCGAATGCTTAAACAGCGAGATGAATTCTAAACCCAAAATATAATAGTGGTATTTTTAATTTGAAAAATTAACTTTTAAACAAAAAAGACGACTTTTCTACCAGAAAAAATTAAATTTTTGACCAAAAGGTATAAATTCTGAACCAAACATATAGTAATAAACTTTCCAATAAAAAAAAAACATCTTTTAACCAAAAATAGTTGGATGGACCAAAAGTGGCTTAATTTTACATTTGAAAAAGTTTAAAATATTAGTAAATAATTATATAAATAAAAAAACTCGTATAAATTCCCATGATGTCATGCTTAAATAGTCACTTTCAATCAACAAGAGCTTCCGCTCTTCGGGTCTCATTTTAATTGGTCAGCCACTGACGCGAGCGAGACCGTACAGGGGTCGTGGTGGGAGGTGACGGAACTGCGCCACTTAGAATATCCCAACATGGGGGACTGGGAATGGATAAGCTTTGAAATGGGTGCATCTTAGAATAATCAAGAGTTCATTATACTATCTTAAATCTCTAAAAAAATTTAATTTATTAATAATATAAAAAACTATAAGAAAATAATCTGGAGTCTAGGAAATTCTGTAAATCTTCAAATATATATCATAAAAGTAATATTCATTTTACTTTAAAATGTTAACTGGCCTTCCAAATTTTTACGAAGGCGGTTCGTAACACTGAGCATAATTCCAAACAAATTTTTACAAGTGATGTTTTTTTAGAAGCAACGTTTCCTCTCCTCTGTCTCTTTTTCGCTTCTCCCACGGACTGAAACTTTTAATCACTTTCTCCCGCTCTATCTCTCCTTCGCTTCTTCCACTCCTCTACCTATACCTCTCTCTCTCCCATTCGCTCTCTTTGTCTCCCTCCTTCGCTCTCACACTCACACTGAGACTCTGAAAGTATTCATTTCAAAACTATTCTCAACTCCTCTAATTAATTTGAGCAATATTTAAACCATTTCTTATGTTAAAAGAGAAGAAAAACCAGTTCAATTTATATCATATGAAATTGTCATTTCTGCCGGGCGTCCCCCGACGGATCACGTGTTTCTTTGTTCGAACATTTGTTGTAAAATTTAAAAGAAAAACCGGAAACATCTCCGGTTTACAAAAAAATGCCTGCCTTTTCCCAGTGCTTAAAATTCGATGGTAATTTCCAGTTTTCTCGGTCAGTGGCGATCATGTTGTCGAATTTTATATTATTTAAACTTCTGTCAATAATTATTCACTGATACATGCTTTTCATGTTAAATTGTGTTTTTCAACAATATTTTCATATGCTGATTGTAATTAAAGTTTTTTCAGATATAATTTTTACCGACCATAACTTTTTTTTATTAATAAAATTGTTCACACTTTAATTAACATTAGTGTAGCCAATAATGTAAATAGCAAAAACAAACCAGAAGAGGAATATTGAATAATGAATAATAAGCAGAAAGAAAAATAAAAAAATATGAAAGTACTGAAAACAAGATAATCAGAAGCTAAAAAAAAGAATAAAAGAATCTCACTAAGAACTCACGTAATGTATTTCTTGATCAATGTAAACAAGATTAAAAGGATCGATACTGGACTAAGTGCCATCTTTCAAGCTAAGTATCGAGGCTTTTATAATTCACTTTTTTCACCAAATTTATTTTTATAAACTCGAGGTTATATTCTTGAAAATATAAAATTATTAAAACTATTATCACTCCACTGATCTGTAATTAATTATTTAAAAAATGTATGCTTTACCCTTTTCACCTAGTTATATCTAAAAAAAATCCGTTACGTCTATTAAGCTTTCATTTTGTATAAAAAAAGTATTCTTCCAAACAATTCAAATTCTTTTGTAGCTTTATTTTTAAAGGTCAAGCAGTTTTTTAAACTGTTATCATAACAGAAAGGGCGCGAGCACTCCTGTAAAAACTTTTTCGGCCAAATTTGGTAAATACATTAAAAGAATTATAAATTGCCAAAATAGCTAATATCCAAAAATAAATTAATAATCCCTTCCTCCAACCATTCATAAATATCGTTCAGGCGGAAAAGTTTTGTTATATAATAAAGCTGAAAAAAATGAAAAATGTTTTGATAAAAAAACAATTAATTTGTTCCGCAAAAATCAAAATGTAGTGTTAAAAAGAGTATTACTACGCTAAAAAGAAAACAAAATAATAACAATTTTAAATAAAATTTTAATTCCTTTAAGAATTTAATAGAAAATAAGAATTTGAACACATTTTTAAAACTAACCTAAATTTTATTTTTTAAGAATTTTGTATGCAGTAAACAATAAATAAACTTTTTGAAAAGTCTTGAAAATCTAATTCTGAATTGCTATCCTTCAATAATACCGAATATTAATTTCCACGTTTTCAAATTTCTAATGCTTCGAAATGGTTGAATTTTAAAAAAGTACATAAGATATAATTTTAGATTAAAAAATTGTAATATTTTTAAGATTTAATTAAACTTTTTTTTATCTTAAAGGTTTTCTGGTTTGATTTTTTTTAATTTAACGCATTCAATTTGACAAATTTGTCGCCCCAAGTAAAGTTTGCCCCACCCCATATTAGTTTCAATATTAAATATTTGAAAATCATTTTTTCCTACTTTTATATTTTTGGTTGAGAATTTATCTATGTGGTTTAAAATTCTAATATTTCTTTAAGGATTGAAGAATTTTGTTGAAAATCAGTTTTGTTATTATGTTGAAAATTAATTTTCCTAACTTAAAATTCTACTAATCCAATTTTAATGAGAAATGAGTTTTTAGTTAACAATTGAACAAGGTATTACATTTTTCATTATAAATTCTACAGCTTCGTTAAAAGTTGAAGTACTTTGTGAAAAATTAATTTTAGTAGTAAGCTATTTCATTAAAAATTTTTTTTTTGCTTTAAATTATTTTTTCTATCAATAATTTAATTATTTCATTTTTGGTAAAATATTAATAGCTTTTAGTTTAAAATTTTACTATTTGCTTGGAAATCAACTTGTTTGTTAAAAGTTCAACTATTTTGTTTTAAATTCAATTATTTGGTTTAAATAAAAAAATGTTGAAAATTCGTCTTTTTTAGTAGAAAATTATCTCATTGGAGGAAAATCCAATGAACTGTAAACTGAACTCTTTCATTTTTGGTTGAAAATTGATTTTTTTTTAGTTAGATTCTACTATTTGTTTAAAAATCAACTTTTTTGTTTAAAAGTTTAACTATTTCGATGAAAATTTAATTCTTTTGTTTAAGAAATCATCTTCTTTGGTAGGAAATTGCAATGATTTGTTAAAAATTATTCTCTTACGACAGAAATTTAACATTTTACATTGAAAATTGAACTTTTTCCTACAAAATTCGCCTTCTTCATATGAAAATTTGAATGTTTAATGAACAATTCAATTTTTTGAAAATGCATCTTTATAGGTAGAAAGTTCCACGAGTTTGTTAAAAAGCTATCCTTTTTTTACAAAATTTAAGTTTTTTGTTGAAGGCCCATCTTTTTGGATACAAAATTCGTCCCTCTTGATACGAATTATTTTTTCTTAAAAAAATCAACCGTTTAAAAAAATCGTCTTTTCGACTTGAAACTTCAAATTTCTGGTTAGAAATTAAACTACTTTGTTAAAAATTCGCCCCTTTCGCTTAAAATTCAACTATTTGGTTGTAAATTGCAACTTTTTTTTAATAATTAATTTTCTTCTTAAATTCTACCAACACAAATTTATTCTTCATCGAACAAAAGAGTTCTCTCAGTGCACATGTATTTTTTTTTAATTGCTAATTACATTATTCGCCCCAATTAAACTTTGCTCGCTCAATCATAAATTTTAATTTTAAATATGTGAAAATATATTTTTCAAATTTTGAAATTAATTTAAAAATTAATTATCGGTGCAATTGCCTTTGAATATAAGTTGAAAATTCAGTTGTAAATTACAAGGCTATGATTGCCCATTTCCGCTGATTTGAGTATAATGAAATTCAAACTTTATTTCTGACATGCACTTCAGAACAAATTACATCACATATTATCTAAGAGATATGTGAACCGTCTAATAGGTCCCGATATTAAAAATATGCAATTTGAGAGGAGAGTCGAATATGGTTGAAAGTGAAAGTAAAAGTAACAATCAAAACACAATCTAGGTCTGGGTCTGAAGTTCCGCCCCAGGGAATAATAAAAATAGTTTTTTCCAACTCATTATAATTTCATTATGAATGAATGACCTTAACCGAAGGTCGGATCAAAGGTTGAACTAAATTAATTAAAAGAATCTCCTCTAATTCTCCTATATTAGCTTTTTCCCGATTTTTAAAATGAATGCTCGGCTGCGGATTGCGATAAAAAGAATTAAAATAAGATTAATAATGTCATTTAATCCGAATTATTTTGGAGAGCGAAAAAGCATTCCGTGTAATCGAAATAGCCACTTTAAATAAGACAATAATCCAGTTCCAAGATAACGCATTGCTGATTGAAATAAAAATATTTTTAAAAAAACAGATTAGGAAAAATTATCCAGTTTCGAGGAAATAGACGTGTCAGTTTAGAATCTCAAAGTGACACCATAAATTAAAAAAGGCTCGCCTGCTGATTGCGACGTCAAAATAATATTACTGATGATGTCATTTCAAACAAAAAACATTATTTTTAATAAAATATATTAAAACGTTTAAACACATTGAAATGTTTGAAGAACAGAACTAGATAACAAACAAAATCGTAATTATTCAGGTTTCAGGAGAGCGAAGAAAGATTCTAGAAAATCGAAATCGCCCCTTAAAAATGAATCCTAAAAAAATTGACTAGAAATAATTATCCAGTATCGAGAAAATATATATGCCAGTTGACAATTTAAAAATAAAACTAACCAGAAATTGAAACAAGCTCGGATGCGGATTGCGACGAAAAAACTTAAAACAATATTGCTGGTGATGTTTTATGAAATAAAAAACATTATTTTTAACGCAAAAACGTAAAACTTTCTAAAATAATTATAAGGATGGGAGTAAAAACCTAGATAATTAACAAAATCGGAATTTTTCAGAATATCGAAATAACATTCTATAATATCGAAATCGCAACCTAAAGTTTACGACAAAAATCCACTTCCATGAGGGCGTGCTGCTGATTAAAGACAAAAAAATTTGTCGAGAAAAGTTATCGAGTTTCGAGGAAATAGATGTGTCAGTTCACAAACTAAAAGTGACACTAACCAGAAATTGGACCAGTCTCGGCTGCGGATTGCGATGAAAAATGCAAAATCGTCAGTTTCAATTTCAATTTCTTTTATTGCAATATTTAAAAATGACAATTTGGAAAAATCCTTTTAACACAACATGCATTTGATAAATCTCATTTTTCAAGCATTTTTTATGCTATAAAACATTTTTGGGGAATTGTTGAATCTTTTTCTGTACTGCTACCCTTCATTTATTTTAATAACGTTTTTTAGAAATTTTATTTAATTTTAAAATTTTTAGGGAATGTTTTACAAAAAAAAATTATTTAATAGAGCCAAACATTTTTCTAAATTACAAACTATTATCAAAATAATTATTTTTTGTACGTTTAAAACTCTTTACGTAAATAATAATAAATAATTTTTTCTAGAGAACTGATTTTTTACATGATAAAAAATTGGTAAAGAAAAGTATTATGTAAAGTGAAATGAGGAAAGAAGCTGGGAATTCCAGAAACAAGTTTATTGGGAATGCAATAATTAAATTAGCTCTGGTCTAATGAAATGATTGAATTAATGTAATGATCAGTTTTTCTCTTTCAATAGTTCAATGAAAAATGTATCGTTAAAAAGAAGTAAATAAAAAAGACAATTAATTAAATATATTTCTTCTTCAGGAATAATTTACAATATTTAAAATTCTTCAAATTTGAACGGTGAAAATGAAAGAGACTTTTGTTTTTAAAAACATCATATTTTTAGTTTAAAAAATCATTAATAGTATATTTATCATCTTTAAAATTTCTATACTTTTAATTTAAAGTTATAGTTTATTTAAATTCCAAATATTCTAAAATAGTTTAATTTCTGATGTCTTGAAACTTATAGGTTTCTTTGTTTGTTTCAAAAGCTCAAAATCGAAAATATTTGTTATTAAATTTCTTACTTTAAAATTATTTTTTAATTCTTTAAGAAGTTTCCAAATGCAAAAACTGACAATATTTGATTTTTAAATTCAAACATTAAAAATGTCATTCAAATATTAAAAATTGTTTAGTTTAGTTCTAAACGTACAAAATTTTCTATTTTTTAAAATTCTCTAAATCGTAGAATATAAAATTCAAAGACTTGATAGTTGCCCAATTTTCAGTTTCCAGGATTTGTAATAAAAACAATGTTGAATCAAGGTAGGCGTGACAAAAAATAGGTTCTGGAAAAATATTTTTTTATAATTTTAAGAATTGAAGTGATATTAGCAGTCATAGGTAATGAAAGGAACTAAATTTTTCTGTATTAAAATGGTTTTGAACTTACAAAAAATAATTATTTTAACAATAGTTTTTGTAAATGAAACTTGTCCTGCTATTGCTTCTCATTACTTTTAAAAAATCGGTTGAGTTATATAAAACCTTTTTAAATAAATTGTTTTAACGATTTTAGCAATACAAAAATTGATTTTTAAAACTGGAAACAATTAAGTTATAGAGCATGCTTTCTATAATTGAATTAATCTTTAATTATTAAAATTTTTATAAACTGTAGATTTCAAAGATTCAATTTTCCATTCGCAATTGTTCTTCTCATGGATAAATTCCAGTTCCAACTCAAAATTCATTAAAAAGTGAAAACTCCTTGTTCAAATCTGGAATTTTAATAATTTTTTAAAGTTCTCCGCTTCAATTTGGAATTAAAATTTTTCTGTGAAATTCCCTGTTTAAATTCAAAATTTTAAGTTTTTCAATATAACCTTTCAGCTTAAATTTGGTATTCATTTTTTGAATGAATTACCTGTTCTAGCTCAGAATTTATTGAAATTATAAATTCCCTGTTCAAAGACAAGTTATCATTCTTTTGGAAAATACAAGTTTCATCTCAGAATTGGCGAAAATTTGAAAATTCTCTGCTTTAACTCAGAATTAGAATTCTTTGGAAAAAGTTCGTGTTCCAATTCAGAATTTTGTCCCTTTTCGAAAATTTTCAGTACTAGCTTGGAATTTGTTAAAATTTGAAAATTCCCATTTCCAAGTCAGAATTATTATTATTCTGGAGACATCCCAGTTATAACTATTAATATGTAAAAGATTTAAAATTCCCTGTTCAAATTAAAAGTTAAACTATTTTTATTTTAAATAGTTTAAAAGTTCTTAAAATGCATCGAAAATTTATTTTAAAATCCTGAAACATCTACATCTTTTTAAAATATTTTTTCAAATTAATTTTTCATTTAATTCTGCCAATTTAAAGACATTTTTTGTAATTTTCCACATTCATTTTTGACAATTTTGTAAATCTTTAACAATCTTTGTGAATATGCTCTTAAAATTAGTTTATTGAAATAAAAACTCATTTTTAATTTTTCTAGGAAATATTGTTTCTTCTTCTGAAGCCTGTAGAAATTCTTAAAAAACTTCTAAAGTAACTTTTCTTGAATGAAGCTTTTAATTATAAATATATTATTTTGAAGTTATTTTAAAATTAAAAATAGTTGATAAATTTTCAATAATGCGTTTACATTTGTTTAACTAATAAGACCTTCCAATTGGAACAGTTTAATATTTAACGTTAAAATCTGGACTTCTAAAATTGTGAACTGATTCCGAATTGACTTATACAATCAATTAATATTTCTTCTTTAAATCTTAAAATACAATTATATTTTTAAAATCATTTATTAATTTATATTGTTCAAGTATTTAAATTGAAATGTACGCCTAAATAATAAAAATCTAAAATTAAAAATGAAAAATCATAGTTGGAAGGATTTTTTTCCTAAAAATTTGTAAAATTCCCGGTCATTTACCGGTTTTCCTGATCAAACGGCCACCCTAATTCAAAATTTATACGAGTTCAATTCTTTTTTGTTCAATTCGAAATATTGTTACTTTTTCAAAATGTGACCTGATATAAAATTGATTGATTTTGAACGTTAATGATTCAAAATCGATCAATATATTTGTTTAAAACTTTAAACGTTTTCAATAAAAAATTATTAATTATTAATTGAAACCACGCGTCAGTCATGTTCAGGTGACTATTTCAAATATCACTCAGGATTCTTTTTGACGCACGACTTTAATTATTGTATCAAATTTTTTTTAACGGAATATTAAACAATTTATATAAAAATGGATTAAAAATTTATTTATATTTTTAATGTTAGGAAATGAAAACCCATAGTCTCAAACTAAAAATCTTTCTGTCTTAACGAATTTCTGCGAGATAATTCTGTATGGCTGGAAGTATCCTTAAATATTTACATCTACGTCATTTAAACACGTTGATTCTGAAGAAAGCAAAAACCACAATTTACTGACAAAAAGCCGTTCAACCTTGTGCCACCTTCTTCAGAGAATCTTTTCCCTGGAAGAGACAAGGGTATACAGAAGGCGTCCGAAAAATAACAGAATTTTTTTTATCGCAGAAAGCATCAAGCAGCGGGATACGAAAGTGTTATAAACGCCATGCTAAATGCCTATGCATTTGTTACCTAACGCAAAGAAATGAGAGAAAGAACGCGAAGACCTGACCTGACAAAGCCGGAGAGTGACATCATACTCTCATTTTCATTTTGCACTAGTTTCACATCTGAATGTGGACCAAGGAAAGTTATCCTCGAACAGGATTCAACATTCTTTTTGCAAAATTGTGAAATTGGGGAAATTGTCATGAAAAGAAAGTATAAAAAGAAAGGAAGTAATTGTTGGCCCATTAAGATAGGGCGAGAGCCCCGGCAGCGATTTTGCTTTTGGATAGACATGTTGGCCAAAAGAGAAATTTTCAGGAAAAAAATTACATCTTTCTTTCTAGTGCTATGTATTTGATCATTTAAATGTTTAAACAATTCGAATAATTTATAGGGTTTTCCATCTAGACATTTAACTTGTATAAAAGTTCATTCGGTCAACTTTCTATCGTTTCTAACGTCTTTTTTTCAATTTAAATTAACTTCAGTTAAGGGTCTAAAATGTTGCATTAATTATTCCTTTTTTACGAAGAAAGTCGACTTTTTAAGAAAATACAAGAATTCTCAACGAAATAGTTAAATTTTAAACTGAAAAAATTATTACTTTTCATATAAAAAAAAAACGATTTTTCAAAAAAATAGTAAAAATTTTAACCAAAGAGGTAAATTTTCAACTAAAATAATTAATATTCTACTAAAAAATCAATTTTTAACGAAGTATTTAAACATTCAACAAATTGCATTTTTAACCAGAAAAGATACAATGTTAAAGACTTGAATTAAAAAAAAAAACAATAACAAAAAAACAGATTTTCAACAAAATAGTTAAGTTGTTAACCAAAAAAGATTTCTCAGTCAAGAAAGAAAAAAATTTCAAACAAATGGTAATTTGACAGAAAAATTATTTTGAATGCAAAATAAAAATTTCGAATAGCAATTCTTTTTTCCAGGTTATGTTAATTTGTTTTTTATGGTTATATAAATACAAGTTTTCTACATTTCTTGAGAAAACTCCTTTTTTTTTAGAATTTTAAATTCGCTGAAAAATTAGACAATGTGTTCTTAATTTTGAAGCTTTTAGACCAATGTTTTGCCGGATTAAAAAAAAATCCATTAAAACATTTAAAATGTTCATTACTTTGTAAAAAAGTTATTTAGAAGGTAAAATTCGTATCATTACACACATTCTTGTGGATTAAATTTTAAGTCAAATTAATTTTTTTTTATTGAAAAACGCACGAAAACGTTTTTTTATCAAATACTTTAAAAAAGGTAAAAAAGTTCCAAAATAGTTTTAAAAATTTAAATAGGTGACAACCTGTCATGCCTGCAAAATAATTCCTCTTCAAAAGCGTGAAGATTATATTTCACATCTTCTGATATCTCTCGTACCATTTTGAAAATATTTATAAAAAATGTGTTAAACAAATTATTCAATTTTCTCAATATTTAAAATTGTTTAAATTGTATTTTTCGGGTAAAGGTTTTACACATCTTGAACTACAAATGAGAGTATCGTGGTCACGTGAGTTTTAAATAAGAACAACAATGATTTTTACCACTCATTTGAAATTATGAAAAAAAGGAGAAATTTATGTTAGCTCAAAAATGAAATAAACATTTAAAATACAACAAAAAAATATTTTTAAAGCATGCTTTTTTGGTTGAAAATTCAAGTGATGCGTTGAAAATTCGTATTTTTGGGTTGAAAATTCAACTATTTTGCTATAAAATTTTAATGTATTTTTGAAAATTCATATTTCTTTACTAAAAATGTATTTTCCAACTGAGAATTTAGCTATATCATTCCTTCTTAAAAATGTATCATTTTAATTTAAATTCAAAATATCAAATAGTTGGTTAAGTTGTACTAGTTTTACATAAATGCAGTTTTCTGGAGGAAGATTCTCATTTTACTTGAAAATGGTTTGGCCGAAGATTTAAGTTTTTTCTTTAAAATTAATTTTTTCGTTTTGTTAAAAAATAATTTTTTGCTTAAAGAATTATTGGTTTGCTTGAAAATTAATTTTTTTCTCGAAAATGTATCATTGTCGTCAAAATTTAACTATTTTGTTGAAATATCGATTTTTTATTGATAAAAGTGAGCTTTTTTTAAAAAATGGTCTTTTATGGTAAAAAAGTAATTATCTTGGTTGAAAATTCAAATTACTTGGTTAAAAGTTAAACTAGTTTCTCAAAAATTCATCTCTTCTTCATCTTCATTCATCTTCCTGGTTAAAATTTCAACTATTTGGTTAAAAATTAATCTATTTTATTGAAAATAAAACGATTTTTAAAAAATATTCTTTTTGTTTGAAAATTCAAATTTTTGGCTGATATAGACCATCTTTATTTAAAATAAAATCTGTGTTAATTCGAATACAAAATATTACATTTTTTCTTACTAATTCATCTTTTTGGTTCAAAAGTCATTTTTTTAAGATAAAGATTCATTAAAAATGTAACTATTTTGTTGAAAAATCCATGTTTTTGTTTGAAAAATTATTTTTCAATCAAAAACTTATTTGTTTATTTTAGTTGAAAATTTATCTCTTGCGTTGAAAATCGAACTATTTTGTTGACAAATTATTATTTTTAATTGAAAATTCCTTTTTTGAAGGAAAATGTAAGTATTTTTTGTTGAAAATTCTTACTTTTCGTTAGAAAATTAATTTTTTTCGATCAAGAACGCAACTACTTGGTTAAAAATTAATCTGTTGTGTTGGCAATAAACTAATTTCTTTTAATATTCTTTTTGGTTGGAAGTTCAAGGTCAACTGTTCGTTGAAAATTCGATTTTTTTGACTGAATTAACCCGTTTTTTATTTCAAATTAAATTCTGCATCACTTCAAGTATGAAATATTACATTTTTGTTGATAATAATATATCACTTTTCGTTAAAAATTCATTTTTTGAATGAAGATTCTTGATTTCAGTAGAAAATCCATCTTTTTGGTTGGGAATTTAACTATTTTGTTAAGAAATCATTGTGTTTTGGTT
This sequence comes from Belonocnema kinseyi, assembly GCF_010883055.1. Lineage (NCBI taxonomy): Eukaryota > Metazoa > Arthropoda > Insecta > Hymenoptera > Cynipidae > Belonocnema > Belonocnema kinseyi. The sequence continues at coordinate 43,694,085 of NC_046666.1, read as the reverse complement.
GAATAATTATTTTTAAACTAAAAATTTAATTATTATAAATAAAGATTCATATTTTTAGTTGAAAATTCATCTCTTTATTTAAAAAATTAACTATTTTGTAGAAAATTAATTATTTTTGGTTGAATAATGAGGTTCTAGCTAAAAATTTATTTATTCCAGTGGAAGAATCACCATATTAGTTAAAAAATCATCTTTTTATTTGAAAATCTGTTTCGTTAAAATATAATTGTTTTTGGTTGAAAATGTATTTTTGAACGGAAAATGTAACTATTTTGTTGAACATTCAATTTTTTTAAATAAATTGTTTTAAACTGAAAGTGTATCTATTCTATTTTAGTGGAAAATTTATCTTTCTCATTTGGAAATTCAGCTGTAGCATTATATCCCAAAAATAAGATAATGACATAAAAGGCTATTAAAAATCAAATTATCTCACGGAATGAAGTTTTAAGGGAAGGGTCGTCATAAATAGAAGCGTAATCATTGTTTTTTAAGAAACGAATGATAAAAAGTAATTTAAGATAAAGAATGGTATGAAGCAATTTCCAGTGCAGTGAAAATTATGAAAGGGGAGATATGAACCGAATATCGAACACATGTGTCAAATGACACTTTTTGAGTTTAGGCTTGTTACAAAGTTCGGATCGGAATTAAATTCCAGCAGAGAACAAAGCCGTTCGTCCGCTGATATAAATTAATGTACAGTCATTATCCTCGAGTGCACCAGTTGATTAATTCTTAGCCTCATACGTCTTTTATTTTTCATATCACAACCTGTCATTTTATGATCGACAACCAGAACTCGTGCCTTATGAACCGTAATTTCATATTTAAAAAATTTCAATATCCAAATCTTAAAATTTAAGGTTTAAACATTTTTAATCTGAAAGAGCCTATTTTTGTCATAATCTTCTTTTGATAGAAAATAAAGACTAAAGTAAAAATTAATGAACGAAGTAAAAAAAATTATTATTTTCTAAAATTGGCCTCGAGGCCGTTCAAAAATATTGCATGCAATACAAAGGGTTTGAGATTTCAATTTGAAATATATTTGATTTTCAACATAATAGTTGAATTTTCAACCAAAAAAACAATTAACTTAAACCAAAAATTATCCTTTTCCAGTTTATTACAATCCTTTGAAATTAACAGACTATTTTTCTCATCAACAAAATATGTCTCGCCACGTACGGAATTATCAGACACCGTACTTAAAATGTTTTTTTAACATTTAAAAACAAAAAATATAATTGCAAGATATTTCTCCGGATCAAAGTAGAATTAAATTCGATTAATTGAATTTGATTCGAATTTTATATAAGATTCCATTTACCACGTTTTCTTGACATATTTTTCCCATAAATATATTAACTTTATTTATTTTTATATCAAAATATTATTTATAAAGTTTAACACTCAAAAAATATAAAATTTATGTGTATACTAATACTAAGAAAAATTCAAGATCTATCATGTCATATTTTATTTAAGCAATACAGACGCCAGCATACGATTTTCAAAAACTTCATCTTTTTTACTTAATGATTCATAATTTTAGTTAAAACTCCTTTTTGTTAAAAATTTAACTATTTTATTGGACATTTTTTGTTGTCATAAATAATTTGCTTGACTGAAAACTTACTATTCCATGTTTGGTTTAACATTTGCCTTCTTCAGTTGCAAATTTATGTATTTTGTTAAAACTTAGTTATTTGTAGTAGAATAATAATCATCACGGTGACAAATTAATCTTTTTAGTCAAAAATTCAATTCTTTTATTTAAATTATTTTTTATTAAAAATTATTTTCTTTACTGAAAATTCAGATATTCTATTTTTTAACGAAATTTATTTATTTTGATAGACATTTAATCTTCTCAGTTTAAAATTAATCTGTTATTTGGTTGCAAATTTAACTATTTTGCTGAAAAGTCATCTCATTTGTTGAAAATTTTGCGTTTTTTGTTTGTTCAAAAATTCATATTTTGGATGGAAGATTGAACTATTGGGTTGAAAATTATTTTTTACTTGAGAATTCATTAATTTAATCCAAAACTAATTTTTTTGCATAAAAATTAAAACTATTTTGTAAAAAATTCGTTTTGTTTTGTGAAAATTAATTTTTCTAACTAATCCACATTTCGTTTAACAATTAGCTTCTTCAAATGAAAACGCATATCTTTGTTTGAAAATTTAACTATTAGATTTAAATTTCCTTTACAATATCAAAATTTGGTTGAAAATTCATTTTTTTAAATTAAATTTTATATTTTATTGAAAATTCATTTCTTTACTGAAAATTTAATTATTATTTTTTTTCAAAAATTCATCTTTTTGCTAGACAGTTAATCTTTTTAGTTGAAAATTAAACTATTTTTTTAAATTTGATATATCCTGTTAAAAGTTGATGTATTTTGTCGGAAAATCCATTTTGGGTTCAAAATCCAACTATTGCATTAAAAATTAAAAAAAAATGTTATTAAAGATTAATTATTGCAGTTCAAAATTAATTTCTTTGTTGTCAATTAAAACGATCTTGTAGAAAATGCTTTTCTTAAAATAAATTTGTTTGACTGAAAATGTGGCTATCCCGTTTTTGTTAGAAATTTGATCTTTTTTCGTTGAAAATTCACTTCTCGTCTTTTTTGGTTTCAAAATTAAATTATTTTGTTAGAAAATGCATATTTTTTATGTAAATTCAAATTATTTATCAAAAAATCTTAATTTTTGGTTTAATTCAACACTTTTCGACTAAAAATTTTAATATTTTTTGGTAGAAATATACGCTATTATACTTTATAATAAGTATCCAGTTTTTTTTAAACGAAGATTCATAACTTTGGCTAAAAATTTAACTATTTTGAAATTTATCTATTTTAATATTCCCTTTTTTTGTCGAAAATTAATAATTTTTATTTAATATATAAGTTTTAAATTTTTGGTTAAAAATGATCTTTTTTGTATGTTTTGGTTTTCAAAAATAAATATTTCAATTTAAATGATGCTATGCAAATAGAAAAGAGAAATAGTAATTTTTCACCTGTTGCATTAATGCAGCAGGTACTAATTAATATAGCTTTTAATTTTAATTCTGCTGAATGTCTGGATTTAGTTAAGTAATACAATTTTATATTAGTAAATTGTACCTTTTTGTCAGTTCAATTATGCAAACAAATGTGACATTTTTTATCACTGCCCTTCAGCTGAAACTGGATTCTTAATTAGATGTGTGAATTTAGCAACATTTTTTCCTTCGAGTTCTTCAAATTACCTAATCGGCATTGAGGAAAAACCAAATTAATGATTTCATGATTTTCGAGAAACACCTATTTTTTAGAAAAGGATAGTCGAATCTTCAAGTCAGAAACACGGATTTTCTAGAAGATTGTTAAACTTTCAACCCCGGACTTTTCTTTAAAAAAAAGGGATGAGTTTTCAATATAAAAAAAAAACGAATTTTTAACAAAGCTGTTGAATTTTCGGACAGAAAATATGTAGTTTTAATAAAATAGTATCATTTTCAACAAAATAATTAATTTTTCAACCAATTAGTAAAATAGGTAACAAGAACTAAAATATCAACCAAACAGTTTCATTTGCAACTAAAAAATCGATTGTTTTAAAAAACAGTTGACTTTTAAATCTGAAAAGATGAATTTTTAACAATAAAGTTAATTTTGAATTTAAAAAATAAATTTTTATCAATCAAATACTTGAATTTTTAACCAAAAGCATAAATTTTTAACCAAATATTAAAACTTTCAACCAAGAAGACTAATGTTCTGCCAAAAGAAGACGAATTTTAAATCAAAAACAACAAATTTTCAACAAAATTGTCGAATTTGCAAGCCAAAAAGTCTAATTTTTTATAAAATAGTTTAATTTTTAAGCCATAATGACACACTTTCTATCAAAAAATAACAAAATAGTAAAATAGAACAAAACTATTGAATTTCCAAGGAAATATTTAACTTTTCCATCGAATAATAAATCTTTTATCCAAAAAGGACGAATTCTCAACGTAAAAAACGAAATGTTATCTTAAATGATGAACCTTCATTCAAAAAAAAAATGTTTTATTTATTTATTATTATTTTCTGAAAAGGCAGTGTAACTTTCAACCAAGTAGTTGAATTTTCAACAAAAAATGTTGAATTCTCAACGAAAAATGTAATAGTATAATTTTAAAAATAATAATGTTCTACAAAACAGCAGAATTTTCAAGCCTAACATATTAATTTTCAACAAAAAAGTTAATTTAAAAATAAAAAAATAATTTTCCACCAAAAGTGTTACATTTTCACCGAAGAGATCAATCTTCTAACAAGGAAAATTTTGCAGTAAAAACAAAAAACAATTTCAACTAAATTGTTGAATTTTTGAACAACATAAAAACAACGGATTTTCTAACATTCAGTTGAATTTTTAACAAAACAGAAACAGAAAACAATAACAAAATTCATGCATTTTCAACCAAACATATAAATCCAAAT
>NC_046666.1:43655519-43689493 GCF_010883055.1 Belonocnema kinseyi | reverse complement strand
TGTTTTAGCTGGACAATTGTGAATGACATTAACTTATTGAAAATGAATCATGATATTGACATTAAAGACTAGTTTATAATTGGTCAAGGATTCACTTTGAAGAATTTAAAATCTAGCATGGATCCACTATCTTCGATCTGAAAATTATGACTTTACAAATCTTGCATCTCTTTTCATCATATCTAAACTTTGATCCTATAACTTTTTATAAGCGATTAGGAATTGATACGATATCTACAGATACAAATTTTTTTATTTATTATCTCGCTCACATACCCTGGATATAGGGCAGCCATTTTGATCGAGTTGTTAAAATTAAAAATTAAAAAAATTCGAATTTAGACATTTGTTGTTAAAACGCTCAATAAGTCACACGTATTAAGTGAAAGCTCTCAACATTTTGCAATTAAACAAATAAAAATTAAATACCATTAAACTATAAATCTTGAATTTAAACATTTTATAAATTCAACAGCTCAAACATTTCTGATTAAGGAAATATAAATTCACGCTATAGTTGGTAAATTGCTAAATTAAAACTAATCCTCTACTTTTAATAGCTGTTAATAAAAATCTTAATGATGAAACACGTTTTAACTTAGGAAAAATGAAAACCAAATTTCGTTCGTTCCAAGTCAGTAAAAATCTTTAAAACAAAAAATCTCCCTCTTTCCATTCAGAAAAAAATATTCAAAATAAAAAGTTCCCTCTTCAACTCAATATACATTCAGAAGAAAAATTGTCTCTCCCGATTCGGGGAAAAAAATACATTAAAAAAATTTCGTCACTTCTAACTTTATAAAAATCTTGAAAATAGATCAAATCACTCTTCCAAATGAGAAAAAATTAGAACAAAAATGGTCTCCGTTCTAATTAGATGAAAATCCTAAAAATCGCCCTCTTTCAAATTAAAAAAAAATTTAAGCTGGAATCTCTTCCCTCCCAACTTGATAAAAATGTTTAAAAAATTACTTTTCTGCAATTAAGAAAAAAGATTAAAAATAAAAATCTCCCCTCTTCAACTCAATAAAAATGCTAAAAATAAAAATGTCCTCTTCCAATTCAGAAAAAATTAAGTGTCATTGAACTCTATAAAAATCTTAAAAATAAAGAAAAGCCCTCTTCAAATTCACAAAAAAATAAAAACCATAAGTGCCTCCCTTCCAAAAAACAAAAAGATTTAAATAAAAATAATTTCCCCTTTTAATTAAAAAAATTAAAATAAATAAATCTTTCCTTCAAGTCAATAAAAACGTTTAAAAGAACAAAATGGCCTCTTCCAATTTCGGAACAAAATAAATATCCAAAATTGTATTTCTTACAACTTATTGAAACGGTTAAAAATAAAAAATTAGCTTCCTCTGATTCTTAAAAAAAATGAAAATAAAAAGTTTATCCCTTCAACTTAATAAAAACGGTAAAAAGAAGAATGGCCTCTTCCAATCCAGAAAAAAAATTCCTTCCCTTCCAACTCTATTAAAATCTTAAAAATAAAAAATGTCCATTTTCAAATTCAGGAAAAATTGAAAAACAAAATGATCTCTCTTCCAACTCAATTAAATAGTTGGAAATGAAAAATTTCCTACTTCCAATTCATAAAAAAATTGAAAATGACAACTTTTTCCTTTAAACTTAAGAAAAATGCTAAAAATGAAAAAATAGAATCTTCCAATTCAGGAAAAAAAATATATCCAAAATGTCATGCCTTCTAAATCAATGAAAACTGAAAAAAAATAAAAAAATGCCTCTTCAAATTCAGAAAAAATTGAAAACCATAACTTCTTCTCTTCCAAAACATTAAAAATGTTGAAAATAAAAAATGATCTTATTCCAATTTAGATGAAAATGATTTAAAAAAATTTGTTTTTCAACTCAATAAAAATGTTAAGATAAAAAATGACCTGTTCCAATTCAGGAAAAAAATAAATATACAAAATTTCCTGCTTTCCAACTCTATAAAAATCATAGAAATAAAAATAATCCCTCTTTCAGTTCACAAAAAATTGAAAACCATAATTCCCTCACTTTTGACTCAATAAAATGATTTAAAATAAGAATTTTGCTTCTGGACAATTCAGGAAAAAAATTATTCAAAATTGTAACCCTCTTACTTGAATAAAAATACGCAAACCAAAAAAAGGTTAAGGTTATTAACATTTGTTGTTGAGTTAAAATTTTTTTTTCCAGTTCATGAAATATTCAAACCAAAATGTCCTCCTTTCCAACTCGATTACAATTATAAAAATATAAAAAGACGTTCTGACAATTCAAGAAAAATTTTCTCGTTTCAAACAATTAAAAGAAAATGAAATTCAAACGTGTTATTATAAATAAATCCTTGTAAGTTGAATTTTTTTAAATTGTGAGGTTCAAAGTTTAAATTTAGTACTCTGACGATTTTATTCAAACAATTAAGTCTTACATATTTTAGTTTTTATTATTTGATTTATAATTGCTCATTTCAATCAATTATCGTTGAATATTAAAAAATTGTTCTTTTTTCAAATACGAAATTTCAAATTGAATGAGTTAAAAATGTAATATTCTCGACTGAAACAATACCCGAATAGGCCTTAAAATTGAATGAAATTATTTTGTTTATAAACCTAATAATTTTAAATTGTTTGAAAACTAAAAATAGTTTATAAAGTTTCAATTGGACGTTTAAATTTTTTCAACTACTAAGGCTTTCGAATTGAAACAGTTCAATTTTCAAGTTAAAATATGTAAATTATTTAATTTTTAACAGATTCAGAATTAATTTATATTTACAATTCATCAAGTTGGATCGTTTCTTTATCCCAAACGTTCATATTCAGAGGTTTTTAATTTTTGATTATTTACTTGTTCAAAGTTGCATTTTAAAACTCTTTAAATTGAAAATGTCCGCTTAAAAATCAAGACCTAAAATGGAAAATTTTTTAAATAAAAGATTGTTGAATTATGCACTGTACACTGAATGATTTCATCATTGAAAAAGTGAACCTTTAATATTTTAAGTGATTGGGTAGATTTTTCGTATAAAAAGTTTCTAAAATCCATTGTAGACAAATGAATTCACTGTCATTTTCCTGTTTCCCGGCCAATCTCAAAAAATTATTTAATCATTGAGATCTGATCTCTAATTCAAATAAAATTATCCAAAATTGGGGCAGATTTCAGTCACTGAATTCCTCTCACTTTCGAAGGATCAGCGATCCAGGAGTAATGTAATGAATCACTTGATCTGTCGCACTTCCTTTTGAATCAAACTCCTCCGGTACCAAATTTCTTACCTCTTAAATCTCGAGTCCCGAGGAGACCCCACTTTTTCGTGTCTTACAAAATCCTCCGCACGTCTTCTTTTTCACAAAAAAATCCTCAAAATTGTTATCCTTTGGAGAACTATCTTTGAAAACTTGAAAGGAAAAAACTTTCAGGAAACTGTATCCTTACAGAAGCATATATCCTTCGTAGAAATATATCCCTAGGGAAGAATATTCCTTATAAAATATCCTTTGAGATGCAAAGTCCTAATAAAATTTCCTTCGAGATGGATATTATTTTGAAAAAATATCCTTGGACAAATTTATCCTTTGGAAATGGATTCCTTGGAGAAGTATCCTTATTGTATGAGGAACACTTGGAAGGACCTTGAAAGGACATCCGCGTCCTTTAAGAGGATTTGTCTCGACCGGTGTCACTTTCCGAAGACGAATTTACCGGATATCGATCCCGGATCGAAGACACGATACAATCTATCACAGGCTGAGGTTGAGTTAGGACTGTGGCTCGAACTGCCACCACACTCGTGGACAGACAGCGGCCAACTCGGGGAGCCCCCACTAGTAGCGACTGGTAGGTGTGTGTAATCTGTCTTACGAGAACCGGAGGAATCGCCTGGAACCGGTGAAATTGAGGAGCTGTCGCGGTCTCTTGGAAATCGAGAAACGAATGCAGGTGGCTTTGTAAATGGATCGTTTTGTTTTATTTTACATGGATGAAGATTTTTCTGAAATTTTTACAGTTTACGCGTAAGGAGAATATGTTTGTCAAAGCCGAAGGAGCTTTAACAAAAGAGAATTAACAATAAATAAATTTCAGTTGTCGATTGTTTGACCTTTAATTTTAGAAGAGGTATACAAAGATGTTGGGGAAGTACAATCACCGAGGGTGTGGCGCGAGGTAAATATATCATCGAGCGCGAATCATGAGGTCGAACAGGCGTGCGTTCGTGACGCGCTCAAACTTGCCAGCGCAGCAAGCTTTACTTGATGAGAATGTGCCCGCACATTGGGCAGAGTTTTTTTATTTCACATGGGAGAGGAGCTTTTTGAAATTTTTACATTCTCATTCTAATAAGACATTAGTCTTATGTAAAATTTCACAGAAAAAAATGGTAAATTACACAGCACTTTCAGGGTACCATTTACCTGCAACAAATTTGTTTTTATTCATTTTTTTTAGAGGACGAGTGATGAGAATGTATTTGCAAAATCCAAAGGAGCTTTAACAAAAGAGAATTCACAATCACTAAATCTTAGTTACGGATTGTTTAACCTTTATTTTAAAAGCCGTATGCAAAACTTTGGGGGAAGAACAATGACCGAGCGGGAAGCACGAGATAAATGTACTATCGGACGAGAAGCGTGAGATCCCACAGGCGCGTTAAAACTCAAGAGCGAATGCATGGAAGAGAAATTTTTTGAAATTTTTACTCATCTTAATGACAAGGTATTAAATTTATGTAAAATTTTGCTTCGTCAGTTTTCATCAAATCTCCATGATTTAAGACCTTCTGAGTCAGAAAAAACTATTTTTACGAAGGTATCTGTCAGTCTGTCCGTCTGCCATGTGAAGCTGCAGTCTGAAGTTACGAGGCACGAGAATATTAAGAAAAATTGTTTGCAGTAAGAAGATAAACACATTTTCTTGAAACCATCTTTTGATAAGAACACAAAATTCGAAAAAGAAAATGAATAGACAAAGATTTTGTACCAGTAAAAGATCTAAAAATTTGTTATTAATTATTTCTTGATACAACACGTAGTTTTTATTTTAATCGTATAAATTAACAGTTTAAACAATTAAAACTTTTGGAAAAAAGACACAAGGTCCGAAAAAAATTAACGGATAAAAGTTAATCAACAAATCTGTAGTAAGTCATTTTTTGATTGAAAGCGGTTTTTTTTTTATACGTAATAAAAGCATTTAAAAATCAAATTTTTTGGATAAACAACACAAGATACGAAAGAAAAATAGATATACAAAAGTTGTTCACCAAAAGGTCGACACATTTCTTATAAAATAGTTTTTGATAGTACGCACAGTTTTTATTTTCATTATGAAAAATAATATCAAAGAAACATTAAAATTTTTGGATGAACGAAACAAAATACGAAAGAAAAACTAATAGACAGAAGTTTTTTAACAAAAAAGATCGACTACTTTATTATAAACTATTTTTTGATAGGACGCATAGTTTTTGTATTAATCGCAAAACATAAAATTATAAAAATAAAATAAAATTTGTGGAAAATCAATACAAGATACGACAAAAAAGAAAGAGCAACAATTGTTCACCCAAAAAAGATCGAAAATTTTGTTATAAATCATTTTTTGATGTAACGCCTTCTTTTTTGGAATTTAAATAAAAGAATTTTCAACATTTAAATTTTTGAAACAATGGAAGATTGACAAATCTTTTAAAAATTATTTTTTTTGATCCGACGCTTAGTTTTTGTTTTAATCGTAAAAAATAACATTAAAGACTATTAATATTTGGTTTAAAATTCTACTATTTTGTTAAAAATTTAGTTATTTTGTTGAGAATTAATGTTTTGGCTTGAATGTTGAACTCTTGTTAAAAATTCTCCTTTTTAAGATTCATTATTTTATTTGAAAATTCATCTCTTTTGTTGCAAATCTCACTAAAAAGATTGCAAGTGCATTTGAGCTGAATATGTATACTTTAAATTGAAAGTTTATTTTCTCGAGTTGCAAATTCATGTCTTTTGGTGGAAATTCTTTTTTAGTATGAAATTCTTCTTCTTGGTTGGATATTCATCTTTTTTGTTAGAAATCCATCAGATGTTAACGTTTCGTTAATAATTTATCTTTTTTACATTCTCATCATTTATGATTGAGAAAGTATTAGAATTGTCGGAAATTTGACATCACAGTTTTTCAACGAATCTTCACGTTTCGAGACCTCCTGAATCCGAAAATCAGGTTTACACGATGGCGTCTGTCTGTCTGTCCGTCCGGCCGTCCGTCCTTAAACATGATAACTCTCGAAAAAATGAACGAATGAAATCCATCTTTGGCACACTTTTTTTAGGTCCTTAATGAAAGGACGAGTTCGTCAACCAGACATTTTTGATAAAAATTCAAAAATTGAGCGCATTTTGAACATTTTTTAGACCACTTTTTTCTGAATTTGAAAATTCTATGTATAAATATTTATAGTATTAAAAAGAACAAAAAATTTATCCTCTTGATTTTTTCCGATAAAAAGAAAATTCTCAGAGATATAGCGTTTTCAAAATTTTTTTAATCAACCGAAAATCAAAATTTTAAGCCAAAAAACGGACGATATGAAAAAAAGTCAAGAGAAAAAAATTTTTTTTTGAAAGATCTACAAGATTATCATGACAAATTTTTTAATTTTCTTCAAAAATTTACATTTTCATTGTACAAACAAATAATGAAAAATAAAAAATTCCATTTTTTAGACAAACTATGTAGGATACGAAAAAAAGACGAATTAACAAAAATTGTTATCCCAAAAAAGATCTACAATTTTGTTAAAAATCATTTCTTGATAGGACGAGTACTTTTTGTTTTATTCGTGAAAAATAACGTTCAAAAAAAAAAAAAAATAAAAATGTGTGGAAAAACGACGAAAGTTACGAGAAAAAAAATTCAACAAAACCTGTTTACAAATGTCTGTCGGAAATCGAGCGCGCAGCGTAAGTGTCACGATGAGAATGTGTACGTCAAAGCTTACAGAGCTTTGAGAAACTTAATATTTGACTATACTTAATTAAGTAGACAACTCAGAATATGAAGACCCATATAAATACTGCCATATAAAAGAGATCTTTTTCATAAAGTTTATTTCAAGCATTCCAAATGCAAAGAATAAACATCCGAGCGCGAAGCGCGAGGTAGCCCATTATCGAGCGTGAAGCGCGAGATTGAAGCGCGCCCTGGGCGCGCTCAAACTTGCGAGCGTAGCGCGATAAGAATGTGCCCGCCAAGCGGGCAGACTTTTTTTTGTTACAATATTAAACGATTTCATTAAAAATAATTCTTTTATCAAAGACAAGTATGTGGTGAACAAATTAACTTGTTTATTTAAAAATAATCTTTTTGGTTCAAAATTCAACTATTTTGTACATGATTCGTCTATTCGGCTTTAAAAATAATTTTTTTTTAATTTGTCCTTTTTAGTAAAATAATTTCGTTGGTTGAAATTTCCAAATAATGCACAAAAAATTCATTTTTCTTAATATTCAACTTTCTTCAGTGGAAATTCTTTTTTTAATTGAAAATTAGTTTTTTACTTTGATTAAAAATAGATTTTTTGTCTAAAAATTCAGTTCCTCCATTTTTGGTTGGAAATTTATAATTTATAGGTTGAAAATTTAACGATTTGGTAGAATATTCATGTATTTTGTTGAAAATTTGTATTTTTGGTTAGAAAATTAATCTTGTTTGACAGTTGAATTCAACTGGTTAAAATTATTTTTTAAATTAATTTGGTAAACTGAAAATTTGACGATTTTTTTCGGGCTCAAAAAATCTAATTTTTAGTTACTAATTGAATTGACTGGTCTAAAATTCGTTTTTTTTTTTTATTGAAAATTCATCTATTTTAACAGAAATAAGCTATTTTGTTGAAAATTCAACTGTCTTGGAGAAAATTCATCTTTTCGATTTAGAAATATACCTATTTAGTTAAAAATTCAACTACTTTTTTGAAAATTCGTCTCTTTTGCTTGAAAGGACAACAAAAATAAGTTTCTTTAAGAAATAAAACTAAGAAAGATAAAAAATCATTGATGAAAAAAATCTATTTATATTATAAAAATGAAGTGTTTTTTAATGAAGATTTAACAAGGGCAAAACTCACAAAATATTACCCTTATATTGTTATGAATCTATAGAAAATTAAGAAAAAAATGAACAGTGGTCTTTTTTGGAAAAATCATTTTTAAGTTTTTTTGAAAAATGTACGCCATCCTTGAAATTTTTAAAAGTTTAAAAGTTTCGTTACTGAATTTGAAATAATGTGTATTTCATTACAAGTTTTCGTAAAGAAAATTAAATTAGGTCCATTTATTTTCAAGACCCAACTTTTTAAAGAAAAATCTAGTTAATTTTTTGGGGGGAATTAAAGAGCTTGTCATCACGGTCTCCTGAAGATCGAGAAACGAATGCTGGTTTCTTCGTGAAAGGATCAGTTATTTTCTTATTTTTATTTCAAACAAAAATGAAGATTATGAATCTCCTAATAGGGGGCCAGAATTTTTGTGATTTTATGACATTTTGAGTTACAGATTTGAAAATTGTCTGACTATTGATGCCCAATTCTAAATTAAAGTTTCTGACAGACTTTCAAGAACACGTATCTATATTTCACAACAATGTTAGAATTTATATTTTAGTTTCTATAGATAATGCAAAAATTTTTCGAATTTTGAGACTAAACTTCAATTTGTGGCATGACGTAGGCAAAAAGTGACAAAAGTCTGAAATTTATAACAGAGTTTTTGAAGTCTTGTCTTTAATTTAAGCCAATAAAACTAAAAAAAAACCCTTTACGGGTTCTCCAATGAGGACTAAAAATGTCCAAGCGTATCTGCGACGAATTTTAGTCAGCAATCACCACTGTCAGCCGAAAAAGAGCGGATTGCCAAGAATTTTTCGGATTTTAAACCTTAATTTTAACTGATGCTATGAGTAAGAAATTTTATGGCAAAATGTGAATTTTACAAAAGGTAATCTCTACAATTTTATCTTTAACTTAAGCCGAGAAAACTTTAAAAATCTCGAAGGGCTTCGAAAATATAACTAAAAATGTCCAAGCGTATCTGAGTCGAGTTTCAGTCGGTAATCACCACTGTCAGTCGGGAGAGTGACGACTGCCAAAAATTTCTCGCAGTTTATACCTCAACTTTAACTCATGCTATGACTGAGGAATTTTATGGCAAATATTTTAAAGTTACCGTAGGTAATCTATAAAATTTTATCCTTAATATAAGCCAAGATAACTTTAAAAATCTTCAAGGGTTCCATTTTTAGTTATATTTCAGGAACGCCGAAATACTTTTCAATTTGTATTGGCTTGAATTAAAGATAATTCTTCAAAGATTATGTGCTATAAATTTCAGAATTTTGCTACAACTTTCTTGGGTGATGCTACGAATTGAAAACAAGGTAAAAATTCTAGAATTCTTCGTTTGAAAAAAGAATACCTCCGTCTCATATGGTAGATTCTCTTTACAACGTCAATAATATCTCTATTAGGGGCCATTCAACCCAACATTTCATAAGCTTTCCTCCATTTTTTCAAAAAGTATCTCACTCTTTTTTTTAATAATCACGTTGTAAAATCAGCAGTAATTCTTTTTATTTTATATTAAAAAGAAAATTAATTTACTGGCTCTATGAAGCTTACAAAAAAATTCTTATTAAAATACTCGCACCTGAGGCTCCATTTATTATATTAATTTACATATTTCTCCAAAAAACTATATCATCACAATAATTTCAATTTTTCATTTGTAAACCTTTCTTTATCTCGCATGTTTTGACTGACAGTTTTAATTTTTGATTTTTCGATAGCATTTTTTATGTTTAATAGAAAACCTGTTATAATAATAATTATTTAAATCAATTATTTTGATTATATAATTTAAAATTAACCATATGAATGATCTATAAAATTCTTCGTTGGAAACTTTTTTCGGATTTGGAACCTGAACTTTAGAAGCTGAATTATTACAAAATATAAATACTATAAGTGTGTATAAATTTTGACCAGATGTTTCTATTACTAAAAAATTCTAAATTATTCATTCATACCATGAAGGAAAGAATCGAGGGCTTTTATAAAAGAAACTTTTATTTGAGTAAAGAGCGAGATAAGTTTTGTTCGTTCCTGACAACAAAGAATAATGACACATGTCAAGCATTTCTAAGATGAAGGTGCACCGAAATTTAAAAGTATGGATAATATTATAATAACTTAAAGAGTTTGATTGATGAACTTTTTGTAAACTCATATGTATACACCAGTCTATTTTACAGCCATTTAAAAATATATAATAACCTTTTTTTAAATTCCCGTTCATAAAGGGCTTATACAAAAATTTTCTTTTCATTTTTAGATAAAGCATATTATTGACCCAGAAAGTTCTATCTCACCGACCAATATCTCACTGAGTCAATTGAAATGTGATTGAACAAATTGATTTTTGTTTTGTATTTACCAGATATATTATTTCAAGAGCCGACTATACATACTCAAAGGAGAGATATTTTGCGCTGCTCGAAAGTTTGAACGCGCCTAGAGGGCGCGATTATTTTTTCTCGGGCTTCGCGCTGAATACTATATTTATCTCGCGCTACGTGCTCGCTCTTTATAGTTCCCCCTCATTTGTGCGTAGGCCTTTTAAAATTAAATATCAAAATTTCGACAACTCTAATAAGGTGATTGTGAATTCTCTTTTGTTAAAGCTCCTTCAGCTTTAACGAACACATTCTCATCAAGCATCTCGTGCTTCACATTCGATTATGACCATAATGTGAACTTTTCTACTCTATGTTCAATACTATTATATCAAATGTATATTATATTTATTTCTGCACCTCGGGATAGTACTTCTTATTCAGATATTACAAAATAATATACAAATTTTATTTTTCATAATTGCTTTAATATTTACTCCTTGTTTTGCACTATTTTTTATTCTCATTTGACATGAAAAATCTGCCATTTCAATACATTTATATTATTACGATTCATAATATGCATTGGTATTGAAACATACAAATGTATTTTCATTATCTTGTTTACAAAAATGAATAAAATGCACACCAAATAAAAAAAAAAACAATTTTGGGATTAAATATTTTATTTGCGATTTAAACCAAAAATGCGCATCCTAGCGTAAAGTGGCTAGAAGGAAATTTTTAAATATAATTTAGACGATAAATGTTATTATTCAAAATTTTATTGCAGCTTGTGTCGTTTATCCAACAAGTTAATTTTTTCATTTTGAATATATTCTTGAGCCAAAAGTTTATTACAAATTTGTAGATCTTTTTTGAATGCACAATTTTGGTCATCGATTTTTTTTTCATACGTCGCATTATTTTTTCAAAGATTTGATTTTTTATTGTCAAATTAATTTTTTACGGTTAAAATAAAAACTATGCATTCTTAAAAAAATTATTATTAACAAATTTGTATATCTTTTTTGGTGAATAAATTTTGCCTCTTCATTTTTTTGTAGCTTGTATCGTTTGTCCAAAAATTAAATTTTTCTATTTTCAATGCTGTTTTTTACGAATAAAACAAAAATTGCGCGTCTTGTCAAAAAGTAAATAATAGCAAATGTGTAGATATTTTCTAATTGCACAATTTTTATCTATTCATGTTTTGTCGTGTCTTCCATAGTCTGCCCGTAAAATGGAATTTTTCATTTTTCATTATTTTTCGTATCGTGAAAATTTGAAATTTCAATTTTACGAAAAAATTAAAAAGTTCATAATAATCTTTTACGGCTTTCAAAAAGTAACGTTTTACTTTTCTCGACTTTTTCCACGTCGTGCGTTATTTAGCTCAAAATTTTCATTTTCGTTATTTTTTTAATTTTGTAAGTGCTATAACTCTGGTATTTTTTTTAATCAAAAAAAGTTATCAGGAGAAAATATTCGTATTTTCTAGTACTACGAATAACTGTACAGAGAATTTTCGAATCTTGAAAACAAGTGGTCGTTTTTTCAAAAAGTGAATTTCTTTTTTCATTTAGAATTTATTTTTACAAAAATTAATTTATTACAAATTTGAAGGTCTTTTTTTGAATGCACAATTTTTATTATTAATTTTATTTTATTATTAATAACAAACTTGCAGATTTTTTTGGGTGAACAAATTTTACCTCTTTATTTTTTTTCGTAGCTTGTGCGTTTGTCTAAAAATTTGATTTTTCTTTTTTAAGCCTATGTGATGAGTGGGTCACGTGACCAGATTCCTACCTTGCCGACATTCTTAATTTCCTAACTTGTTTCAATATAAAGCGCCACATCGATTTGAAAATTTAGTATAATAAATAAGAAGCTCTAAGAAAGGTGGGCTTGGACCTAAATTTGTATAATTATGACAAAAGTTTTTTGTTGTATATAATTTTTTTGTTGTTGCTTTTTTCATCATTATTAAACTGTAGGACCAGAGCTACCTTTCTTTGTGCTCCTTATTTATTATCCTATATATTCTGCTCGATGTGGCGCTTCGTGTGAAAATAAGTTGGGAAATAAAAAAGTGCCGGTAAGATAGGAATCTGGTCACGTGACCCACTCGTCACATGAACTTAATGCTGTTTTTTACGGATGAAGCGAAAACTGTACGCCCTGTTTAAAAGTGAATCATAAATAATTTGTAGATTATTTTGGGAGCACAATTTTTTTCTTTTCATGTTTTGTTTTGTCTTGCATAGTTTGATCGTAAAATGGAATTTTTTATTTTTCATTATTTTTGTGCCGTGAGAATTTGAATTTTCTAATTTACAAAAAAAATTTAAAAGCCATGATAATCTTGTAGAGCTTTCAAAAATTAACGTTTCTCTTTTTTTAACATTTTTTCAAATCGTGCGTTATTTAGCGTAAAATTTTCATTTTCGTTATTTTAAAATTTTTTAAAGTGCTATAACTCTTGTAATTTTTGTTGTCAAAAAAATGTATAAGGAAACTACGAATAAAACGCACAGAGTACTTTTGAATTTTGAAAAAAAAGGTCTCAAAAATTTTCAAAATGCCTTCACTTTTTGAATTTGTGTCCAAAATGGCTGGCTAACGAACTTTACCTTCAGTTTTCGAAACTAATAGAGTGTACCAAAGTTCAATCTAATAGATTAATTTTTTCAAAAGATATCGTGCTCACAGACAGGAAGACATAAATACAGTCATACAGACAGACACATTCGTAAAAACCAGTTTTTCCTGTTTTCAAAACGTGGACATTTGAAAAAAACGGGAGGGGGGGGGGTACATTTTTGTGCAAATCTAATACCTGTTCTGATGAGGATGTAAAAATGTTTAAAAAAAGTAATAAGAAGGTAAATATGTTAAAACCAATTACAGCGGAAATGATAGTATTATCAGAGACATTAGTTTCAACATGTGTTATTATCATTTTTTCTGGTGGAAATGATGCAAGTGGCACTCCTTACAGAGCCTTCAAATCAAATTTGCTGAACAGATGTTCCATAGTGTATGTAAACCCTGGAGCTGCAGGTGTAGGTATTTATGATCTGAGGTTCTTTTATAGTTCTCTACTAAATATAAATATTTCCTGGGGACTAATTTCCTTTTTGTATTTACGGACGCTTATTTGAAAATGTATTCTTATAACAGTACAAACAGGAAGAAAGGAAGCTATAAATTCTAAAAAATTTCAATTAAAAATACTCTCTAATTAAAATCATTCAACGTTGAATTGTTCAATGATTACGACGCTTTCATATGGTGGCCGTTTTAGACAAAGAAAAAATTCCCGGTCATTTCCAGGCTTTTTCTTAAATTTAAACTTGTTTTAAAATTTCTTGAAAAATTTGAAAAAAATTGCTTAAATTTGAAAAATTGAACACTAAAGCTAAAGAAAATTCCACTTGAAGTAATAAAAACTGAACTGCAAATTAAGGCATTCAAAGTGGAACTCTTGAATTTTAAACTTTTAAAATTTAGGTTTAAAAGTATTTTTGATTTAAAAATTTTGTATTAAATACTCAATAACTTGGACGTATACAATGGAAGCTACTTCCAGTTTTCTACCAAGGAGTTTTAAATTAAATGCGGTTAAACTGCCAAATTCATTTTTTTTAACTTTTATGAATTGTAGAGTTTAAAGATTCAGATTCAGTTCCATAATTAATTTTAAACAAAAAATATGAAAAATTGAACAATCACATTTTTTCTGTGAACTGAAGACTTCTTAAATGAATTCAAAATTTTCTTTAAAAGCTTGAAACATCTATATATTGTTTTAGATTTTTTCAAATTTTGAATTATTTAAAAATTGTTTTCACAACCTTGAAACATCTTTTGAAACGCTTTGAAATTTTTCTCAATTTTTTTTTAAAATCCTGACAATTTAAAAAATGTTCTGAAAATCTTACACATTACTTTTTGATAATTTTGTAAATCTTTCTAAATCTTTTGAAATATTCACTTAAAGTTAATTTTTCAAAATAAAAAATCATTTTCAACTTTCCAAGGAAATGTTTTTAATTATTTTGAAGCCTTTAAAAATTTTTAAAAAGCTTCTAAATTTTTTGTTTGAAATCAGCCGAAGACTATATTTTCTTTTAAATTAGGCCGTGGGCTATTGGTACTAAATTTTGGTACGAATAGCCGGATTTTGTCAGTACATGTAAACACTTCGTTTAAATTATTTTAAATAATTTCAAATTTGAAATTAATGTAATTTTTTTTAAACATCTAAATATGTCTTTAACCTACTGCATTTTTTCTAAGAAAAATAGGTGTTCAATTGTTATTTATACATCAAAATTCAACAATTTAACTTACAAATTAGTTTTTTCAGGGTGGCCATTTTAATCACATAAAAAAATTCCCGGTCATTTCCCGGTTCACAAACTTATTGCACGGTAAATGAAATAAACAAATTCGAACTATAAAGCTAAACAATTTTGCATTTAATGTCATCAAAACTGAGCTGCAAATTATTCTAATCTCAAACTCGAATTATTAAAGATTGTAAGATTAAATTTTTGTTATAACCTGAAAACTTTCTAAATTAAAAATTAAATTTTTGTTTAAATAATTTAAAAATCTATAGAAAGCTTCAAATTTTACTTTAAAATCTTGAAACATTTACATGTTGTTTAAAAGTTATTCAAATTTTCAATTATTTTTTTAAATTTTGTCAGAACAAAATATCTTTTATAATGATTCGAATTCTTTCTAATTTTTCTTATTAATCCTGTAAAATGGAAAATATTTTTGACAATTTTGGAAAACTTTTTCATTCTTCAAATATTCTCTTAAAATTATTTCTTCAAAATAAAGTCATTTTCAATTTTTCTAGGAATCTTAAAAAATAAAAAATTTTATTCTTTTAAAGCCTTTCATCATTCTTACAAAGGTTCTAAACTTTTTTTTTGAAATTTTTGAAATTTGAAATTTTTGAGTTTTTGCTGACCTTCTAAGTATCTCTTCACCTTAATGGAATTTTTTCTCGGAATTACAGATTATTTTTATTTTATTCCTTACAAAATTTTAAATTTTAGACTAAAACAATATTTTAAATTTAATAAAAGCCTTTAATTATGAGTACATTTTTTAAAATTATTTGAAAATTAAAAATAGTTTATAAAAGTTTATAAAGTAACATTAAAATCTGAAAATTCTTAAATTTTGAACTGATTCCGAATCGTCTTGTAAAATCAATTATTATTCACTTATTAATCCTTGATTTATAGTTCAATTTTAAAAATCATTATAATTTATGTTTACCTTTGATCAACTAAAAAGTACGCATGAAAATAAGTCTAAAATGGAAAATTATGAAACTGAAAGATTTTCCAATCAAGCATTCTAAACTGAATGATTTAATAATTGGAAAGGTTTCAACTGGTTATTCAACTGGTTATTTGAAAAATGGTTAAAATCAAAGTTGGACAGATTTTTTTCTAACCCTTTGTAAAATGCCCTGTCAAAAAATATGTAAAATTTTGAATATTTAAATGTGAGATGATTTGAAATGATTTAATTTTATTTTGAAATGTATAAGACGTTCAATTTTCACCAGCTAAGCTTTGAATGTTTCCAATTTCGAATTGCGTTTATTTGAAATTATTAAATTTTGAACTTTCTCTTTTAGAAAATATCGAAAACCTGAAAGTCGAGGTCCCTCCACCTTTACTAGAAAGAAAGCAATTATTAATATTAAAAATCATCGGTGTTCTATAGACAACTAACAAATTAGTTTATTTTAAACTTACATTTTTTTAACATTTTTTGAGAAGTCCAAATATTGAAAACACTTATATTTTATTTTATTTTTTGAAATTTTTACAAACCTGACTAATTTCTTTTTTGTAGAACAAAAGATACTAAAAAGTAGCACTTAATTCTCTTATTCCTATTTTGATTCATATGCCAAAAACAACTGCTGAAATAGGACTGAAGTACCAAAAAAGTTCAAAATACATCTCGTTCCACTTAACTTTTTTATGACATTATTGACTAAAAAATATTAATTTTTAATAAAAAATGGAATGCTTAAACTTTTAGTTGAAAAATTAATTTTCAAAAAGAATAACGGATTGTTAAGAAAATAGTTCAATTTTCAACATAACAGGTGAATTTTCAACTATAAAATTATGAATCTTCAAATGGAATAGATTAATTTTAAACCAAAAAGATGAGTTTTCAACAAAAATAATGGATGGATCTTCAACTAAAATAGTATTTAAATTTTCAACAGAAACAAATTAATTTTCAGTAAAAAACAGAAATTGTCAACCAGAACATACAAAATTAAATTTTAAGTTGAAAAATGTAATGTTCAACCAAACAGATGATATTTCAACTAAGTCTATTGAATATTTAATTGGAATAAGTTGAATTTTCAGTTGAAAAATTACTTTCACAAAAAATATAACTTTGAACAAAAAAAAAAACTTATTCAAAAAAAGTTACATTTTCAATCAAACTGATAAATATTTTACTAAATTTGTAAATCTTTAACTAAAATAGATGAATTGTAAACCAGGAAGATGAATTTTTTACTGAAATGATGCATTTTTAACTAAAATAACTGAAGAAGATTCAATTATACCAAAAAGATGAATTTTTAATTTAAAAATATCATTTTTAAAACAAACATTGAATAATTAAATTTGCAATAAAAAAATAAGTGTCTAAACAAAAAGATGAATTTTTATCTAAAATTGTGGAATATTCAATTCTAATAAGTTAAATTTTTAGCTAAACAAATTATGTTTCCTTTAAAAAAAATGACTTTCAAAAAATAGTTAAATCTTTACCTGGTATAGTTTATTTTTAAACCAGAAAGATACAGTTTGAACAATAATAATTGAATTTTTGATCAACGAGATAAATTTTTAACCAAAAAGATTAATTTTTACCAAAAAAGATGAACTTTCAACCAAAAAGATCACTTTTCAACCAAATATTGAATTAAATCTTTAGTCAAAAAATGAATGTCCAAGGGGATAAATTTTTGTCTGAAATGATGAAATATTCAACTGGAATTCCAACCAATAATGGACATTTGAATTTTCAGTTGAAGGAATTAATTTTCAACCATGCTGATGAATTTTAAACTAAAATTATGAATCTTCAACTGGAATAGTTGAATTTTGAAACAAAAAGATTCATTTTCATTGATAAAAATAATTGTCTACAAAAAAGCGAAGTTTTCACATAGTACACAAAGTTTTTAATAAATGGTTTGATTTCTAATCAAAAAATATCAATTTTCCACCAAATCGTCCAATTTTCAGTCGAAACGATACATTTTCTACCAAAAATAGAACATTTCAATTTTCTCCTGGAATAGCTAAATTTTTAGCTCCAAACATTTATTTTTAACAAAGTAGTTACATTTTTAACCAGGGATGAATTTAGGTAACTATTTAGTAAATTAATTTTTCGTTAATAAATACGTTACCTAATAGTAAACACAGTCATATGCCCTGCGACTACAGATAAGTGAAAGTCATTTTTCCCCATTAACAAAAACTATTAAAATAATAAAAACTTGAATTTTACTGTGATCAGAAGTACGTAGGTAAAGTTTGCAACGTTTATAAATGAAAATAAATTTTTGTTTTTTATTTTATATATACTTTTCAAAATTTCTAGGTATGTAAAACTTAGTCAGATTTTAAGAATGATTGGGATTAAACTAATTTTTGTTTTACCTGTCACCAGGTGCAAATAATCACCAAAAGAAATGTCGGAAATTTTATAACTTCGTTTATAAACTTTGCAAACTTTAGCCACATTGAGAAGTAAATGCCCGGTTTTTAATTAAATCCTGGTTTAAAATCATTTGTGTTAAAGATAAAAAGTACTGGTAGCGATTGTTTTCTTTTTCACATTTAGTTTCTCATGGCAGATTTTTCTCTCGTATGTGTGTTTATAATCTATTTTTAAGTACTTAATAATGATACGGTACCATAAATATTCATTAGGCTATCTCACATGTTGACAGAAATATTACACTTTTAGTGTTTAAAATCATTTATTTGACAGCTAAAAATTCCTGGTAGCGATTTTTTTCTTTTTCAAATTTAGCTCTTTATGGCAGATTGTTTTTCTCGTATGATTATTTGGAATCTTTCTTTTTTAGTACTTAGAGGAAATGCGCTACAGTGAATCTTGATTAATATACCATTTATGTTATAGATAATCATTCCTGGTAGCGATTTTTTTCCTTTTCACATTTAGCTTCTCGTGGCAGATTTTTTTCTCGTATGTGCGCTTATAAGCTGTTGTTTTTAGAACTTGATAAAGATACGCTACCGTGAATCTTCATTAAGATATCTCATGTATTGACTTAGATATTCTACTTTTAGTTTTCATAATCATTTATATTACAGATAGTAATTTCTGGAAACGATTGTATTATTTTCCACATCTAGTTTCATATGTCAGATTGTTTTCTCTTAAATGAGTTTTTTATAATATTTTTATTTTTGAAGTACTTGGTGACGATGCGCTACCGCCAATCTTGATTGAGATATCTCATCAATTGTGTCATCAATGTCTCTGATATTCGACTTTTGGTTTCAGATTTTTAATTTCGGGTAGTGATTTTTTTCTTTTTTAAATTTATTTCTTCATAGCCGATTTTGTTTCGTATAAGTGTTCAGAATATATTATTTTTGTAATTGGTGCAGATTCACTATCGCGAATCTTGGGATATTCTAGTTCTGGTGTTCAAAATCAATTATTTACAGATAATAATTCACAATCACGATTTTTTTCTTTTTCGAATTTTGTTCTTCATGGCAGATTTTTTACATTCTCATCGTAATGACAAGGTATTGGTTTTATGTAAAATTTGAATTTGTTATTAATTGAATGCCCTAAGAATTTCAAATGTGAAATCGCGTCATTTTTTGAAGAAAAATATAATCCACACGTTTTACAGATTTGACCACTTAATTGTTCGCTAACAGTAGGTCAACAATAATTAGAAGGCATTTCAGTAAACAATTCATGATAAATTGGACAAGAAGATATTTTCCTACGTAATTGTAAATTTTGACCCCCTCCTTCACTTAATGTTACGTCATATTTCATAAACACCCCCCAACGCCTACTAAACTTTAGTAATTTGTGCACGTCCCCTTGGCTAAAAATAAAATTTATTGCAAAATAAGAAACAAATATTAAAGTAATCATCAAAAATAAAATTTGTACTTTTTTTTTAAATATCTGAATAAGCAGATCCAGGCCGACGTAGAGAAACAAATACATTGTGTATTTGATATAATAGAGTTGAACAAAATGTAGAAATGTTCGAATTTTGAAAAAAAAAGAATGTGAAACACCACATACGTGATGAAAATGTGTTCGTTAAATTCGAAGGAGTTTTAACAAAAGAGAATTCACAATTGCCAAATTACAGTTTTTACACATTACAAATTATATTCGATGCTTTGACCTTTAATTTTAAAAGATCTGTGAACAAACGCGGGAAAAAGACGAAGACCGAGCGCGTAGCGCGAGGTAAATACGTTATCGAGCGCAAGGCGCATGATCC
Source organism: Belonocnema kinseyi (assembly GCF_010883055.1). Classification (NCBI taxonomy): domain Eukaryota; kingdom Metazoa; phylum Arthropoda; class Insecta; order Hymenoptera; family Cynipidae; genus Belonocnema; species Belonocnema kinseyi. The sequence continues at coordinate 43,669,464 of NC_046666.1, read as the reverse complement.
ATAAACCGCGAGCTCTAAGCGCACTTAAACATGCAATCCAAGCGAGCCGCGCGCTTCTAAGCGCGAAGAGAATGTGTCCGCGCAGCTGGAACATTTTTGTTTTGTTTTTTAACTTGAAAGCGAATCGCTTGAGCGAATCTGTATTATAATATTTTAGAAGTGAACTGCAGTATTTCTCTTTTATTTTTTAAAATTATTTGTGTTAAAGATAATAATTCCTGGCAGCGATTGTTTTCTTTTTCACGTTTAGCTCCTCATGGCAGAATAACTGATAATCACAATTTTTTTCTTTTTCGAATTTTGTTCGTCATAGAAGATTTTTTTGTCGTATGAGTGTTTAGAAACTTTCTTTTTTAGTACTTGGCGACGATTCGCTGCTTCGAATCTTGAATAAAATATTTCAAAAATTGAATGAGATATTCCACTGTTAGAGTTCAAAATCATTTGAATTACATATAATAATTCCTGGTAGCGATTTTTTTCTTTTCGCATTTAGTATCTCAAGAAATATTTTTTTCTCCTATGGGTGTTTATAATATTCTCATTTTTATTAGATAATAACTCCTGGTAGCGATTTTTTCACATTTAGTTTCTCATGCCAGATTTTTTTCTCGTATGAGTGTTTGAAATCTTTCATTTTCAGTACTTGACAGTGATTTGCTGCTACTAATCTTACATTAAAATATTTCATAAATTGACTCAAATATTGCACTTTTAGTGTTTAAGATCATTGATGTCACAGATAATAATTGCTGGTAGCAATTTTCTTCTTTTTCAAATTTAGTTTTTTATGGCAGATTTGTTTTCTCGCATGAGCATTCACAATATTTCTTTTCTAGTATTTGACGGAGATTCACTGCAGTGAATCTTGATTAAAATATTTCATAAATTGACCAAGATATTCCACTTTTAGTATTCGAAATCAGTGATGTTACAGATAATAATTCCTGGTAGCGATTTTTTATGGGTACTTTCTCATGGCAGATCATTTTTCTCATATGAGTGTTTAAAATCTTTCTTTTTTAGTACTTGAAGGTGATTCGCTACCACGAATCTTGAATAAAATATTTCTTAAATTGACAAAAATATTCTACTTTTATTCCTCAAAATCACTTATCTAACAGATAATAATTCCTGGTTACGATTTTTTTCTTTTTCACATTTAGTTTCTCATGGCAGATTTCTTTTCTCCTACATCAGCGCCAGGAACCAGGAACCGCTTAAGCGAATTTTCGTCCCATTTCTAAAAACTGAACAGTCAAGCAAGTACAAACTTTTCCAATAAAGTTAAGGTTTTACCGCGTTTAGAAAAATCCCCATTTTTATAAAAAATATTATGCAAAATGGTAATTTGGGGGTGATATTAGAAATTATTTTTGCGCAAATCTACAGGCACCTACACTCAATGACCTGGAAAGAAGTTTCTTACGAGCAAGGCGAGACCTAATGAAAATAAGTTCAGGCTAAATGTACTATGTTTATTACTTCACAGTGACCATTAACGCTCGATGATTAAGGCCGCTTTACGGGCGTTAAAAACTTAAGGCCAGTCTGCTGCGATGAGCTTTACATGCGCCACATGAAAATGACTATTGAAGAACTTTTCAACCATGAAATTAAGACCGTTAAGTCATCTTTGAGAAGCTGATTATTGCAGATATTGCAACTCAATGATTAGAAATTTCCCATCTGAATACACGAACCCTAGTTTTCCAACTATGATGACAAAGGTAAGGATTAAAAAGACATCGCGGTCACGAAGGTCACGCTCAATTGCCACCTCCAAGTACATTATTGACTTCAACGACGTTACGGGTAGTTATTAAGCTAAAAAAAGGAAAGCGAAAAACAGAATTAGCGCTTCTGGGGTGTTTACTTTATAATTAAGAAGACAGTTTAATTTTAATAATAATTTCCTTGTATTAAAAGACTGAATGAATATGACGATTTATCTCTTACTAAAATCCACTTAAACAAAAGACTATTTATTTTAGGGTAAAATACAGCACTAAAAAGTACAATTGACACTGCAAGTTGGTGACATTTTGCTCGACAAAAAAAAACACGCAAGTGATTATTTGTTGTTTTTATTTTAGCAATTTCTTAATATTAGTGCAATATTAAAATTAATTAGTGCAGGTTTTGGGACAATTTATGACGTAGTGGGGATCAATTTTTGACGGAAAATTGATCGCTTTTAATTGAAAATTTAACTATTATATTTTTCATTGCAAATTTATCTTTTTTTGGTTGATAATTCAACTATTTGGTAAAATGTTGAACTTTTTTTGTTAAACATTCATTTTATTGATTTAGGATTGTACTATTTGCTTGAAAATTCGTTGTTTTTTTTGTTGGAATTTAATTTTCTTAACATGAATCGTTGAAAACGAAACTTCTTGATTGAAAATTCAACCAGTTAATTGAAATTTGAACTATTTTATTAAAAATTAACTTTATTAGTTCACCACCCATATCTTTGTTTCAAAATTGAACTAGTTTGTTGAAAAAATCGTCTTTTTGTTTTGAAAATCAATTTTGTGAACTGAAAATTAAACTATTCTATGTTTGGTTTAAAATTGTTTGCTTTCACTTGAACATTAAACTATTAAATTTTTCATTTAGAATTCATCTAGTCAGCTTGAAACTTGAACTACTTTGTAGAAAGTTGAACTACTTCGTTTAAAAATCATTTTATTGGTTTATGATTTCACTCATTCGTTATTTTCTTTATGGAAAATAATTTTTAACATACTTCGTTGAGAATTAATCTACTTGATATACGATTCAAAAAGTCGGTTGAAAGTTGCACTGTTTTGTTAATTTTAGAATTTTTTGAACATCAAATGTAACTGTTCCATCTTCATCTGGAAATTAATCGTTTTTATTACAAATTTCACTAATTCGCTGTAAATTAACTTTTTGGTGAAAAATTGTTAATTTTGATTTGAAAATTCGACTGTTTCGTTGAAAATTCGCCTTTTTGGTTTAAAATTTCAGCAATTTAGATGACATTTTTTTCTCTCTTGTATAAAAAATCTTTCTTGCTTGAAAATTCATCTCTTTTTTTATTTACAATTCAGATTTGAATATTTTTATTTATAATTAAAATGCGTTGTTGTTTAAAATTCCAACTATAGTAATTTTCGTTTAAAATTATTCTTCTTTTTTTTGAAAATTACAATGTCTTCTAAAAATTCGTCTTCTTGGCTTGAAAATTCCAGTATTTAGTTTAAATGCAACTGTTTTTAATTTAAGTTTTTTTTAAGTTTAACCACTTGGCTGAAATAAATACTAAGAAAACTAATAAAAAAAGAAACACGTAAATTGTCGAAAACAAAAAGCACTAAAATAAAAATGTATAATATTTTTCATAATACATTAGGTAATTTAAAAGTTTTAATTTAACCTGTGAAACTATTAGAAAACCGAACATTTTTCTCAATGTGCATTATTCTTTCTACATTTTTTTATTAAATGGTATCATTTTATATATTTATTTTTCCAAATTTCGAATTTAAGATATAAAATAACTTTAAGTAGTGAAAAGTTAATCAAAAGATTGATAGTATTTTTCCTGAAAATTAAGCAATCTTTTTATCAAAAGGAAAAATTTCCAGTCTTGCACTGAATAACTGGAATGGCTCTACAAAATGGTTTGACTAATGAGGTCTTGATTTTTAATTTCCACTGTCATTATTTCATGAATGTTTCTGACATATCATCAACGAAAATTTACAATAAATATTTACTTTTCAGATTATTTGTGTTTAAATTTCCTAATATTCTTGAGAATATTCGAAAAGATTTTTTCAGATTTCAGATAGTACAATAAAAATTTCAAAAACAAATTTAATTTTCAACTAAAATGCTAAATCTTCAACAAAAACAAAAAAAAAGAATTTTGTTTCAAATATGTAGTTTAACACAAAATTTAATTGTTGATAAATTCAACTGAAAAGAGTTTGTTTAAAAAAAATAGATTGAATTTACCCAAAAAAGAGGAATTTTCAACAAAGCATTTGAAGTCTCAACAAAAAAAGAAACATTTCCAACCAGAAAATTACATTTTCAACCAACAATGAATAAATTTATACCAAAAGAGATGAGTTTTTATAGATCTTAAGCTTCATTAGAAAAATGTACATTTTGTTAATAATTTTTAAAAGCATTTTCAATTTTTAAACCATTCACATATTTTTCCAATACTTCTGATTATTTTCTCTCAAATTTTAGAAATGGATTTGAAATCTTTTTTAATCTTTTTTTGTCCCCCTTAAAATCAATTTTCAGCAAAAAACATCATTTGAAAGTTTTCCAAGAAAAAAATCCAAGATCTAAATTTTGTTTTAAATCTTTTGAAATCTTTTAATGCTTTAATTGTTTTTGCATCTTTTTAAAGCTTCTAAATATCTCTTAAACTCACTCCAATGTTTTCTAAATTTTTGTAATCTTCGAAAATTGAAAAATTGTGCCTTAAAATATTTTACATTCTTTTTCGATACTTTAGGAACACCTTTTTAATGTTTCGAAATCTTTTAAAATTTTCTCTTGAAACTAATTTATTATAAAAAAAATCATTTGAAATTTCCCCAGAAATTTTAAGACAATTTTTTTATTCTCTTGAAAGCTTTTAAAGTTCTTAAGAAACTAATTTTTTCGAAATATTTCCAAATCAACGTTTTATTTTTAATTATTTGATATGTTCTCGAGATTTAAACTATTTTTGAGATTTTTTTTCAATATTGCAAACATCTAAATAGCCTTTGAAATATTTTTTTTGAAATTTAATCCTGTATCATTAAAAAAAAATTTTTAGAATATTTTGGATTTTTTTTCGAGATGTATTGAAATCTTGAAAACTTAAAATTACTTTTTAATATAAAACCTAAATAATAAAAAAATTTAACAGAAATCTTATTCTCGGCACCGCAAGTTTTTTTATCGTAGCCACAGTGTATACATATCGTAAATTAAGATATTTTAAGTTACTGTCCGTAACTTTTAGTGTGGTAGCCAAATGTTGAGAACAGAATTATTTCCAAATATTGAAAAATCATTTACAATTACAATTTTCTCTTTTATCCATAATGTTTAAAAACATTCGGAAATACACTTCATCATGCAATAAAATCACTAATTTGGAAATCTTTTTAATTTACAAAATTGATTGTGCAGAAAATCTATCCTTATTAATAGATAAAAAAACTGAATACCAATCAAGTTTTTGCAACAAGTGCTGTAAAATTAAAGACTATTGTTCAAAATTTTCAGTATAATATTTTGCAAAAAATACATCCTTGTATTAAATTTGTACTCTAGTAATAATTGAATAATCAAATTATAGTTTAATCTAATTAATTATTTGAAGATATTACCCTTTGAAGATGTTAGCGTCCGAAATAATTTTTGAAGGCCCCAGTGGCGTAATTGGTTAACGATCTACTCATGGATAGTGACGTTTCCGGTTCAAATCCAGGCTGAGGCAGATTTTTTCTTGTTCTTTAAAAATTAATTTTCCGAAGTAATTGGTTTTGCATTGAAAGTGCTAATTAAAATTATAATTTAGTAATGATTTAAGCGTGACAAAAAATAATGAAGCTTTTAATATTACGTATTTTATTCACAGAATGACCCCAAGATCTCCGTCGCAGTTACATAACGAGGTAAGATTTTTGTTTTCTGTTTACTGTTGAAAAGGGAGCGTCATGATACGAATGTAAATGGACTTTGGGTATACATGCACTGAAAATGAGGTCCCCAATGAGATAACACCGGCTTTCATTTGTTACTATGTTCCGAAAAGAGAACCAAGAATTATCAAAGATCAAAGGTGTGCAATTAACATTTTACAACCTCATTTGACTCATTATTATAAACACGCACCAGGATAGTAAAAGACAAGTATAGGTGTGCCATAATGGATTTTAAGAAACAATTGCTTGCATTTTTAGTCAATCTACTTCCTAGAAATTAATGCAACAAAATTTAATCTTTGGTCAATTTTCGGCGTAATTTACACATATAGTAATTTATGTGATATTTAAAGGTATATGAATCCCAAATTTTTCAAGCTTAACTATTTGCGAATAAACCAGTTTATAATTAAATGAGAAATTCCCAATAAAATGCTGTAACATCTCAAATAATTAAAAAAAAAATAATTTAAACATTCTTCAAAAGGAGAAATTTCAAATTGGATTTCAAGTCATGTCTTAATACTGAAAACAATATGATGAATTCTTTCCCATTTTTATATAGAATTTTTTTACATTCTCATCCTAATGAAAAGATATTGGTTTTATGTAAAATTTCACTTTGTCGGATTTCATCAAATCTCCACGTTTTGAGATCCACTGAGTAAAAAAACAGATTTTTACGAAGGTGCTTGTCTGTCTGTAGTCTGTAGTCTATATTCTGTAGGCACGATAACTTTCGAAAAATTGATCAGATTGGATTCTTCTTTGGAACACTTATTTAAGGCCTAAAAAGAAAGAACAATTTCGTAAACCAGCTATTTTAGATAAAAACTCAAAAAGTGAGCGCATTTTCAAAATGTTTGAAACCACATTTTTTCAAGATTTAAAAATTCGATGAGCAGTTATTCATAGTTCTTAGAAATTCAAACAATTTATCCTTATGACTTTTTTCTATTTAAAAAAAATTATCAGAGACTTTGGAATGTTTTAAATGTTTTGAGCTTCCAAATTTGAATACTTACTAGGGTGGCTTTTACTTTATAGTTTTCAAACTTCTTTGCTCTAACACCGACATTTTGCTCAAATGCCCAAAAAAATTATCTTTAAATTTGAGCCAAATCGGTGTACATTTAGGGGTAGCAAAAATACCATAAAATATTTCATTGATTCATCATTGAAAAAAATAAGTTTTCCAAATTTTTGAAACAAATTAAGTTTTGTTTAAATATTCTGTTTTTTCCATTTTACAAAAGATTCATTTTTAGGTACTAATTTGTTTTCGAAGAATACTCTTATCTTTAAACAAATTTAAATTGTTCAAAACTTTCATTAAGAGCGTTCTTGCGAAACAAATAGATTATTCATAGCAATTAAATCTGTGGCAAAATTGAAATAAAACGCATTCCAGTAAATGTTGAAAATAAATTATTTAAACAAGATAAGATTTTTTAAGTAATTTATATTTGTTACGACTTTTGCAAGTTATCTTATAAAACAAGTTATTACATAAAAATATTAAAATCTGTCAAAAATTTGGTGAAGTAAAATGTTTATCCTGCTTTTTTGAGGCTCAACTATATACTTTAAAGAAATACGTAATTATTTTAATACTTTTAAAATATTTCAAAATAAAAAAATTATATCATTGATTAAAGAAGTCATAACGCCTAGAAAATACTTTCGTTTCAGGATTTAACTAAAAAAACAAATGTTTAAACAATTTAAAATTGTTTATGCAATTATAAATTAGTTGAGAATGACTACGAATTCTTAAATTAACAAATAATAATTCTTTATAAAAAAAATTCAAAAAGCGTTATTGAACTGTAATATTACGTAAAATTTAAATATATCTCTTATGGGGTTTTCTTTGGAGACCCATAAGAATGGCTAAATGTTATTTATCCTAAAAATTTAGGATTGAATCTTATTATCTGATGAATTTAAAATAATATCCTGAAACATGGAATTATTAGCAATAAATCATTGCGTCTAAATATTTCATTAGAAAAAGCTGACTTTTTCCCATGTTAAATGAATGGGAAACTTCATGGTCTTTGCGTCACCCCAAAACGTTAAGTGAGTGGGTGGTTAGGGGAAGGCGTAAAAAAGAGGAGGATAGTTATCGGATGAAAAAAAAAAAGTGATGGAAAGGGTGAGAGGTGATAAGGATTAGAGAAAAGCTTAGGGAGTGTAAAATAGGTGTGGTGAAAAAGTTGGAGGAAAAATGTTGACGAGAGGGTGTGAAAAGGAAAATGACAGGGGAAATGACGAGTGAAAATAAAGGAAAGGGCTGAGGAGGAGCAGTAATTTGATGGATGAGAAGAAAGCGAAAGTAGCGGGGAAGCAATGAAAAAGAAGGTCATAATTGCCTTTATAATATATTTAAATACTGGGCTACGAAAACCTTCCTTGTGACATGTGTTTTGCCCCTTCGGACTTATTTTGATTATTTTGTTAAGGAAATGACCAGAAACAAGCAGGATTGTTAGGATGACCAGAGGGAGGCTTAGTGATGGTAGTGTAAAGAAGAGAAGAATTATTTGTGAAAGAGAGGAGAAGGGTTAATGGTTACAGTAGAGGTTGGGAAAGGATGGTGAGGATAAGGAAGATTTTTAAGTAAGGACAGGAAATATAGGGGGTGGGGGGTGAGAAGTAATATGAGAATCAGAGCGATTTTAGTAAGTGTAAATTAGAGATAGTAAGTAGGTTGGAGGGGAAGTTCTGATAAGAGAATGTGAAACGAACAAGAGGAGAGTGGGCTAAAGTGTAGTGGCGACAAGGTGAATAAGGGTAAAGAAAAATGGTGAGGATCAATGGTTGGAGGGATGAGAGGAAAGGAAAAGTGGTGGGAAATTAAAGGGAAAGCAGGTTATATTTTATTTCAAATAATGTATTTAAATAATAAGCTTTGAAATACTTTTTTGTAGGCGCGTGCTGTTCACGTGGACTTTTTTTTATCATTCCCTTTCTCGAGAGAGTGAGGAGTATGGGTAAGCGGGGGGTTTTCAGTTGAAGAAGGATGGTGGGAGAAGGGAAAAAGTAGAGGAGGTGGGAAGACGAAGTTGAATATTAAAGGTATTTTAGAATTAAGGGACTGCATATGGATGAAGGAAGAATGATGCATGAGGAAGGAAAAAAGGGTATATGAGATGGTTCAGAATAACGGCATGGAGAAAGAGAGAAAGCATCATGAAAGGAGAAAATTAGAGATTAAAGGTTTAGCAGGAACTATGGGTGGATTATGTCAAGGGAGAGAGCGAAAGTTTTGTGTGAGAAAGGAAAGAAAGGAAGTCGGGTGCTTATAGCGAGGATGAGATTACTGAGCGCTTGTTGGAGGAGTGTGTGGAGGTGGAAAGAAATGTGATCAGCATGAAGGGGAACAAAAGAGATGTAGCATGAATGTAGGGGGTTCTAGGTAAGATAAATAAGGAGAAAAAGAAAGATAAAGAGGAATGCAGAATGAAAGATTGTAAATAGAAGAGGAATTAGGCGTAAGAAAATGGTAAATATTGTAAATAGTAGATAATTATAAGGTAATAGCTGCGGAGGCAGAGTTTGGCAATTCGAGGCAAGGCGACAAAGTAGGGACATGCGTGCGAGGCGAGGCGAAGCGAGCAAGGTAAGGCTATAAGAACAAGCGGTCTTAGAGATAAGGTGTTGATGGATGTTAGTTTTTAAGATATAATTTTAAGACATTTCTGTTCAAGAAAAGAACTATAAGCTAAGAAGCTCGTTCTTGTAGATACGTGTTTGGTGAATGTAAAGTAAGTGTGGAGAGCAGGATGGAGTGGAAGTTTTGGTTCGTGGGAGGAGAAGAGTAATAGAAAGTCGTTATAAAGGAAAGGGAAAGAAGCGGAAAACGGAAAAGATCATATGCGGATCAGGGGAAGAACATGGTCCGTGTATACTAGAGGAAGGAAAAGCTTGAAGAGAAAATTTTGGAGAGAGGGATTGGAATGAAGAAGTAGAGGGTGACGTTGGAATGGGAAAGGAAGAGTGAGGGTAAAGGATATGGTTTTGCATAATTGATGTAAGAGGTAAGAGGCATGGAAAAGTGTTGTGAAAGTAATAGAAAGCAGGATATAGTTTAAGGGTAGAGCAGGGAAATAGATATCTGAGATTAAGGGAAAGATGTGGGAAAGGATAGGTAAAGAAGGGGTGGGGGGGGGGGAAGTAAGAAGTGATATAAAGATCTGGGTGAGGCTTGTGTGTAGGGAAAGGGGGGAGGTTAAAGTGGAAATTTTGGTAAGATAGAGTGGTAAGGATAAGGGATGGGAAGAGTGGGATTAAGGTAAAAAAGGAAGACTGTGGTATAAGAATCAGAGGGAGACTTGATGAGGGTAGAGCAGGTTAGTTTACTGAAAGAAATTGGAGAGGAAACATTGTGAGAGGGAAGGTGTTTGAGAATAAAAAATATGGGGAAATGATGGGTGCAGTTAAGGGTAAGTTGTTAGGAAAGAAAAAGAAAAGATTATCTTTGATTTAATTTATATTTAAATAAGCCAAAAAATCCTTTCTTCTAGGAGCGTGCTTCCTACTTGCACTTATTTTTATTATTTTTCTACGTGTTAGAGGAGATACAAGGCCAAATGTGCAGATATAAATTCTTCGCAAAGTAGACCTTAGGAAGTCACAATAAATCGTACATGCACTTGGTTTAATGACATAATCTGAATATTCTCTACTCAATTTTATATTAAAATTTGATATGAAAATTAAAGCGACAACCCATAAGAGATGATTGCCTGCGCCTTCTACGAATACAGTTTCCTTAATTGCTAAAATGCTGTTCATGCCATAAGGAAAAAGTTCAAGAATTTTTACAATGTAGCTAAGTATCTCAATTAAAATACTTGATAAATTATAAAGACGCGTGCGGCTACATTCACAGATAGAAACGAGAATGATCAGATTAAAGATAGGCAAAAAGTTAACGATCAAAAACAGTTAATCGTAATGGAAATAAGATGATTACTCGAGACAAAGTAATTAGTGATTAATTATAAATTATTAGACTGCTCGTGGTCACTTGCTCAGACATCTTTATTCGTGTCTTAGAGGGAAACCACTTAGGCAAAACCTAAGTAACTCTATAACATAAGCGTGCCAGTTGTGAGCAAATTTGCGGATGCATGCAATTGGCATCGCCCAGTATGTAAGAGTGAATACTAGATATACCTATGTATCTAAACGTCCAATCGCCCGTTATAAACCATTTAACTTAATATACTCACACTCTGAATCTGTGCCATTGACGAGCTCGAGGAGTTCCCTAGGTCAGTGCTAATTGGACACAAGATGCAACTATTTTTCAATTGTCGATTTTTTTTAAGTTTCAGGAGGGTCCTTTTAATCAAGAAAAAAACCTCCCATTTTTTTCTTGAAGTTGCAAAATTTATTTTGAGAAGGAATTCAAAATGAACTGCAAATTGAAGCACTTTAAGTGAAAATATTTAGAAGATCTAATTTTTAATATTGAAGCTTAAGCATTTTCAATTAAAATTTTTTAATTCTATTAGTCGATAATTTAGATGTATAAGATGAAATCTTTTCATAATTTGAAATTAAAATATTTTAAATTAAATTCCGTTAAACTCCAGAATTTTTATTGTTAAGCTTTCAAAAATTGAAAAATTAAAAGATTTCTGGTTAAAAAATATAAATCTACACTGCCATTTTCAATGCTCTAAATTAAAAATAAGCCTCCAGTTCATATGAATAAAAAAATTGATCTTTTTCAATTCAGAAAAACCATTTATAACTAATATTTCCTATCCCCCAACTCGATAAATACCTGAAAAGCAAAAAATGTCCATCTTCCAATTTAGAAAAAATTAAAAATCATAATGTTCTCCTTTTTAGCTCAATAAATTATTTCTTTAAATTATAATTTTCCAAATTCAGAATAAAGATGGAAGATTAAAATTTCCCTCCGTCATGCCAATAAAAACGTTAAAAATATAAAAATGTCCATTTTCTATGAAAATATTAAAAATAAAAAAATGTTTCTCATCCTATTCAGAAAATATTGAAAACAAAAATTTCCTGCTTTCAAACTTGATACAAATTTTAAAAACCAAAAATTTCCTTTTCTAAATGAAATTGAAATTAAAAATGTCAAATATGGCATAAATTAATACTTGTTCATAAATATAGATACATAGGTTAATACAGATTTCCTCTCTTCCAACTCAATCAAAATTTTAAAAATAAAAATATTCATTTTCAATTCAGAAAAAGGCTACAATTAAATACAAATCAATAAAAATCAATAACTCAATAAAAATTCTCAAATAAAAAAATATCCTCTTCCAGTTCAGAAAATCGATATATATCCCAAAATTTCGTCCTTTCCCACTCTAGGAAAAAATATTTTTTTAATGTCTCTATTCCTACTCCGGAAAAATTGAAAACGAAAATTTCCTTTCTTCAAACACGAGAAAAATTTTTAAAAAAACTTCCTTTTCCAATTCCGAAAAAAATTTGTAATAAAAATTTATTCCATTAAACACAATAAAAGAATGTTGAGATTTACAAAATGTAAAATCCAACAAAAAATTTAATCTTTAAGTAAATAGTTGAAATTTCAATAAATAAAGATGAATTCTCAGCCAAAAATGTAATTGTTGTTATTTAAATCCAAATACATTTTTGTTTTAAATGCAACACATTTAAATTCATCCAAAAAATAAATAAAAATTATAAACGAAATATTTAAATCCTTAACAAACAAAAAAAAGATTAGTTTTCAAGCTTTAACAAAATAGTTACATTTTCAAACAAACAAAAAAAGAACTCTAAAAAAATGTAATAGTGTATATTCCAATCCAAAACGGTTATAATTTTAACTTACTAGCAATTGAACTGAATTTTCAACAAAATCGTGGAATTTTCAATCAAAAAATATTTTTAGTCCAGATCAAAAAAGGTTTAGACATTCAGTTTTCTGAAATTTTGTATCTTCTTTGAAATTAACAAAATATTCTACATATCTTTTAAAATGAATAGAGTTTATCCCACAATTTTGAAACTTCTGCAAAATTAAACAAATTTCCTTCAAATCTTCCACATTCTTTTTGGATAATTTTACAAATCTTTTTTAATGTTTTGACATCTTTTAAAATATTCTCTTAAATTAAATATTCCAAAATAAAAAGTCATTAAAAATTTTCCGAGAAATCTTTAAAAACCATTTTTTTTCTCGAAACTTTTCAACATTCTTAAAAAGCTTCTAAATCATTTGTTTGAAATCGTCAAAAATCTGCATTTTGTTTGAAATAACATTATTTGTTATTCTTTCAAAACTTTTAAATATCACTTCAACTTATTCTAATTTATTCTAAAATTTTGTAATTTTGCAAAATTGAAATTTTTTGTTTGAAATCTTCTACATTCTTTTTCGAAATTTTAGGGAATCATTTTAAATATTTTCACATTTATTTCAATGTTTTCTTTAAATAACATTGTTATTGTTTACAAAAAACATTTTGTTTTGCATTCAGCTTGATTTTTGTATTAATATCCTCGAATTTTTCCCTTTTCCCTTAAACTTCTCTGAAATTTCTCAAATTTTATTTTAATCGAAGGAATTTTTTGTTAAAAAATTTTGTCCAAATAATTTGAATTCTTATTATTTTAACTTGAATTGTTTTTTGCTTATGAGCCACTTTTTCGGTTAGAAATTAGTCTTTATTTTAATTCTTTGAAATTCTCCTGAATTTGTTTAATGTATATGAAGTCTTCCAATTTCATTAAATTCTACTGAATTCAATGTTGTTTTAAAATTTTATGAATTTATCCTGCTCTTCGTGACCACGTGACCAAACTAGTCTCCGGATATGAGCATTTTTTTGGTGTTCACTGTCTCCACACGGATTGAGATATCGCGCTTAAAATTTGACAGATTAAATAAAAAGCAGTAAAGGACGTTTGTATACATCAATGTGTTTATAGTTTTAAAGAAAGTTTATTTATAAATCGATGAAAAAGGATATTACCATTCGAGTTATAGCACTATGCAGATAATTTTTGTTTGATGCATTTCGGATTTTTTGGTTCGCGTATATTGAGCACTGACATCAGTTTTGGACTAAATCGTCTAAACCTTAAAAAAAATTAATGTAAGCAATAAAATTTGCTCTTTAGTTGCAAATCAACAAATAAGTATCTGCATACACGTAACCTATAATTATTTTTGGAGAATTTTTAGCGATTTCTAGCGGAGAGAAAAAGAAGCTTTGACC
>NC_046666.1:43636282-43655419 GCF_010883055.1 Belonocnema kinseyi | reverse complement strand
TACCGAAAGCACTAAGGAACGTTTGTATATATCAAAATGTTCATAATTACGAAGAAAGTTTTCGAGTAAAATACTACAGGAATTAGAAAATAAACTATTAACATCGATAAAGTAGATGCCTCGATTAAAAAAAATCGAGGAACATCTTAGAATGCCATACTCGAAAATTCGTCCAAGTCCCATCTTGAGAAATGTGCATCTTCAGAAAATAATTAAAATTTTCTAATGGTTATACATTCTTGTAGATTTTTCGTACTGGTATGAAACAATTCCAAGAATAAAAATAAAATTTCGCCCTGGGTCGAAAGACAAGGCGAGTCCGACGCTGAGTCCCGCTGGTTGGTTCACTGTCAACAATAGTTATCAGCTGATCGATTCAACGTCAAGAATTATGGAAGTTGGTTGGTGAACTCCGACGAGTAAATTTTAGCACATTGCTAGAGTTGCTATGTTTCCAATTTGAAATTTATCTCTTATTTTTAGGACCAAAAAAATGAAAATCATTTTACACCAAAATTTCATGAACGAACTTAGTCACTTGATCTCGACTTTATCGACATTCAAAGTTTCTTTTTTTCTCCACTAGAAATCGCTAAAAATGCCCAAAAAATAATGATAGGTTACGTGTGTGCAGATACTTATTTGTTAATTTGCAACGAAGGTGCAAATTTTATTGCTTATATTAATTTTTTTTCAAGGTTTAGACGATTTAGTATAAAATTAGTGTCAGTGCTCAATATGAGCGAATAAAAAAATCTAAAATGCATCATACCAAAAATGATCTGCAAAGTGCTATAACTCGAATGGTAATATCCTATTCCATCAATTTATAAATAAACTTTCCTTAAAATTACCAATATATTGATGTATACAAACGTTCTTTAGTGGTTTTTATTTTATGTGTCAAAGTTTAAACACGATATCTCAATTCGTGTGGACGCAGTGAACACCAAAAAAAATTTTCATAGCCGGGGACTAGTTTGGTCACGTGGTCACCGAAGAGCATGCCCTTAAGCGCGAAAACATAATTTATGAGCGTGACAAAAAGTACTTTTTGGAACAAGGGCGCTAAAAAAGATTTTCATTTCAAGAGAAACATTTGTGATTTTTATTAAAAAGGATTAAATACGTACCAAAAAAGATGCATTTTTAGATAAAAAGGGGAGACTTTTACCAAAATTGTTGATTTTCCAACAAAAAAAGTTTTTACTGAAAAAAAATGTAGGCAAATTATAATTTGAAGAAAAATATCATTTTAAAAACAAAATACAAATTTTTAATAAAGACTTATTTTTTATTGTCTTGTTGTATTTGCATTAAGATTATATGAATAAAATTTTCCTAGATTTATCGAGAAGATTCAAAAAGATTTTTGCACATGTCAGATGTGTCGAAAAAGTATCTAGAAATTTTCCAAGTTTTTTTTTTAATTTTACAGGATTTTAAAAAATTGTAAGAAAATGTGGGTACTTTTAAAGATTTTCAAGTCTTTTCGACGCTTGGAAAAAATAAAAAATTATTTTATAAATGTTCGAAAATAATTTACAGTTTAGAAATATTTTTAATTTTCTTAAAATTCCAAAAATTCTTAGATATCTTTTAAACAAACTCGAAATATTTATGAAATTGTATTAAGCCTTCCATATTCATTTTTGACAAGGTTAGAAATCTGTTTTAACCCTTTCCGGCATACATTTTTCAGGAAAATGAGTTTTCATGAAAATTGGTACGTAGGGGTTTTTGGGGCATATTTTTTTATTTTTTCTGAAAATTGGTATACGGGGGTTTTTGGGATCACGAATCTGAACTCAGATTTAGAAAATTCAAAATGGTGGATCCAATATGGTGACTTAAATTTGAAATAATTTTTTATTGTTTTTTAGAATTGTCATACTGGGGTTTTTTTAAGTCGCTAATCACGAATTCGAACTCAGATTTTTAAAATTCAAAATGGCGGATTCAGCATGGCGGCCAAAATTTGGATTTTTTTATTTTGAAAATTGGTTTACAGGAGTTTTTGGTATCTCTGATCACGAATCTGAACTTAGATTTTCAACATTCAATATGGCGGGCCAAAATTCAAAATATTTCAAAATTGTTTTTTGAAAGTTGGCACAAACAGGGGGTCGCTGATCTTGAACCTGTGTTCAAAATGACAAATATTTAGAATATTAAGGCTTGAAAAAATATACACCTACTCACCTAAAACATGGATTAGTACCAATTTTCTGAATTTTCAAAATCTAAATTCAGATTCGTAATCAGTGACTCCAAAAATCCTTGTACACTAATTTTTTTCTAAATACAGAGAACCTCTGTATACCAATTTTCAGACAAAAATTCAAAAATATTCCAGTTTCGGGCGCCATCTTGGATCCACCATTTTAAATTTCCAAAATCTGAGTTCATAGTGATCACTGACCCCAAAAACCCCTGTATACCAATTTTCAGATAAAATTAAAAAATATTCCCAATGTCAGCAGCCAAAAACTGTTAAGCACCCATTTTTATAATGATATAATGGAAAGTTTTTTCAATAATGCATTTTTTCAACAAAAAAGGCTTTTTTCATCTTTGTTTATAAGTATTAACAAATTATTTAAAAAATGTAGACCCTTCGCACAAAAACTTCAATTTTCTATCACACTGCGACCATGAAATTAAAGAAAAACCTGTGTAAAATCCAATAGAAACTACTCTGAAGTCGCAAAAAATGATATGAAAAAAGGTGGGAATACAGTATTCTCACCATGCCGCAAAGGGTTAATATTTTATAATATTTTTAAATATTATTTTATAATTAATTTAAAAAATAAAGAATGACAATTTAATTTTCATTAAGAACAATCAAAGTTCACTGTAACTTTTTAAATAAAAAATTCCAACTAAATGACGTTTTTGGAAAATTAAGCCTCTTTTGACGTTTATGAATGTGTAGTATAGATGTAACTATAACGAGAGGCTCATACAATTCTTTTTATAGTATGATCTTGAACTACGAGCAGAAATGAGGGAAGGCAAAGTGCGTGTTTCTTACCAGCATTGCAAGGAGAAAATAACAAATTATGTTTCGTATCATTGCGTACCGATACAAGCATTGTAAGAATTGAGGTGTGGAATACAAAAATGTTAATTATTAAGTAATTTAATGGTAAAGCACTTGTAATGTATGCCTGACTTCTGATCTTGAACTTAAGAGTTATAACCCTTTCTTGCGTGATAACACATAAATATACTATGAAAAAGGAGTTAATTTGCATTTTTCGAACCATTGCTATTCAGTAAAAAGTGCTCTTATGTACATTATAAGTACAGTGAAACTCTTCTATAGTGTCGATTTTGGGGCGACGCACAGTGGAAATAAAAAAACATTTTTTTGGAAAAAATTGACCGACAGTGCAATTCTTAACGGATTTTGATCTTTTTTTGTTGGAAATGACCGTAAGGCTTCCAGGTATAACGAGCAACTGCGTATATTTTATTTCGACACAACAGAAATTTCTTATTTAACAACAAAGTTACAACTTTTTGTTGCTAATCTTTTCGGTGATACCATTTCTTCTAAGAATTTCAAATTCATTAAAAAGTTTATAAATCATTTTAATAACTAACTGAAAATAATTTTCAGTGGGTAATAGTAGAAACAAAAATTGCTAATAATGTTATAAATAAATTAACAAAAAAATTTTCCGTGATTCGCAACGATTAGCTCATTTTAATTCATAGCTTTTGTATAAAGTATCACAGATAATTATGAAGGCTTACAATAAGTTAAAAATAGCTAATGATTGCAAATTGTTTAAACAATTTTTATGAAAAAATGCACATCTTGACCATTTTTTTTATGAAAAGGCTTGATTTTTTGTGAAGTCAACTTTAAATGTTTTTTCAAGGACTTCTTGCTATTATATTATATTATTACGCAATATTACGTCTTTTTAAGACTTTCTAAGCATTATTGCGGGTTGTTACGCGTTATTACGTCTTAATACGCCCTATAACGCTTTAATACGCATTATACTGTCTTATTATGCGTTGTTACGCATTTTTATTCATTATTACATCTGATAATGCGTTGTTACGCATTAATACTTCTTATTACGCTTTATTATGCATAACGCCTTATCACGCATTAATACGCCTTTTGACCAATTAATATGCCTTTTTTCAATTATTACGCCTTTTTACAAATTAATGCGCCTTATTATGCATTACTGCGTACTAATACGTGTCATCACCTCCTGTTTGTCTATTAATACACTAATTACGTCTTATTACGCACTAATACGCCTTATTACGCATTAATAAATTTTTATATAACAAATTACTGGTACCGTCAATTTCTAAACAATATGTAGATTTTTGAAGACTTTGAAACAAAATTTTGAATCCTTTCAGGTATTTTAAAGGTTTGAAGATAACTAAATTTTTTTTAAGATTCCAGGAAAAATTCAAGTTGAATTTTTTCTTTTGAAAAATTAATCGAAATAAAATATTTAAATAGAATGTTGGATGATTTCCTAAAATTTTTAAACGGAAAATAGATGTCTTCAGGGTAAATTAGTTCAACTTTGCAAAATTAAACAATTTTTGAAAAAAATTGAATTAATTCAAGAAATACTTAGACGTTTTGAAAGAATATACAATCATAATTTTATTTTGCAAAAATGTAGATCTTTGAAGTTTTTGAACAAAAAATTAAGAAATTTTTCAAGAATTTTGAAAAGTTTCAAAATAATATAACAAAATGTTCTTAAGATTTCTCAGAACATGATTTTGTACTTTGCAACATTTATTTTAATGGAATATTTTTTAAGATTTTTTTAAATTCCATAAGATTTTCAAAATAATTAACACAAAATCTGAAAGTTTTTAAGGCAATTCTTTTAATTTTGCAACATTTTTTAAAACTGTAAAGTATTTTTTAAGACTGAAAGGTTTGGAGATACACTAGAAACTTTCTTAAGATTCCTGAAAATATTTAGGGGATTCTTTATTTTTTTAAATTTATTATAAAAGAATATTTAAAAACATTATAAAATATTATAACAGATTTCTAAAATTGTCAAAAATTTACCTGAAAAACTGACAAACAATTCAATAAATAGTTCGTGTTATTTTAAAAGATATCTAGGAATTTTTGGAATTTTAAGGAAATTACAAATATTTTAAAATTTTAAAAGATTTTCGAACTTTATTAATATATTTTTTTCCAAGCGTCAAAAAGAGTTGAACATTTTTTAAGGTACCTAAAATTTTCTTGACATTTTTAAAATCCTGTAAAATTAAAAACAAAATCTTGGAAATTTTCTAGATACTTTTTCGACATATCTGAAATCTTTAAAAATCTTTTTGAATTTTCTTGAGAAACCTAGGAATTCATTTAAAATTTTTATTTTTTCTTAAAAATTATGTTTTCCTTCAAATTATAATTTGCCTAAATTTTCTAAATTTTTTACTGAAAAACTTTTTTGGTTGCAAATTCAACAATTTTCTTGAAAATCTGTCTTTTTGAGCTGAAAATGCATCCCTTTTGGTATACATTTAACCTTTTTATCAATCAAATTTACAAATGTTTAGTTTGAAATTATAATCATTTTTAGCTGATGATTCAATTATTTCCTTGAAAATTCGTCTCTTTGGATGAACTCAAAACTATTTGATTAAAAATTTAAAATATTTTTTACTTTAATTATCAAAAAAATAGTTTTCGTTTAGAATTCTTCTTTTTTAGTTTAATATCAATTCAACAAAATTTAAGTCAGGGTGAATTGTAGAAAAATTCCAATCTTTTTACAGAGAAAAACAAAGTGTATGTGTGATTTTTTTTTAATAACCTAGAATATTTAAAATCCCTTAGAATCTTTCAAAGTCATTTGAAATTTTGTTAAGCACTTAAAAATAGCAAGGTGTTTGAAAAATTCAGGGTGACTTCCAAAAACTAATTTCAAATCTTTGAAACCATACAAAATATATAGAATCTAAAATTCTAGAAAATTCTTCAGCTTAAAATATTTCAGACGCTTTGAAATCCCTTCAAATTAATTAAATTAATTTTTTTAAATCCCTAGAATCTTGTAAAATTCAATAAAATATTTCAAATTAAAAGCTCTTGAAATGCCTTAGAATTTAAAAAATACTCCAACATCTTTAAAATCCTTTCAAGTTATTGAAATCTATAGAAAATGTCCTCTGAAATATTTCAAAAGAAGTCAAGAAAATTCAGAAAAAGGTATAGAACTGAATTAAATAGTGTTGTACCCATGAGTTAATTTATTGAAACAAAAGTGACTAATCTGATCTCTTTATTTAAAAAAGTGACTAAAAAATAATTTGAGAAAAAAGTGCCTAATAGTGACTGAATAGCAGCCCTCATCATTTTTTACCATTCCCTAATTTGCTACTTTTTTTAAATCCTTGTAAACAATAGAAGTTTTTGGATTTTAAAATACTTTTCAAGTAATTTAAATTTTTATCGATTGAAAAATAAAATGTGAACATAAGGACCGATTCGTGAGGCTTGACATGATGTTAAAAAGGATCTTAAAAAAGCGTTTATGTTGTGTACTTTATTGCCTTCACGTAATTTAAAATTAAATAAATTTAAATGAGATTAAAATCTAATATAAAATCCTATTTAAAGTCCAATAATCAAACTAATGTTTAGAATTCCTGAAAATCAAACCAATAATCCAATGACCAAATTTGGACAACCATCAAAAAATGTTCCTGTTGAAATTTAAAAGTAGATAAAAATTTTCCTGAAAAAGAAAAGAATTTCTTTTTTCTCCCAAAAATAAAAAAGAGGTGAGAAAAATGAGAAGGAAATTTCTATCGCTATTTTTATTTTTATTATTATCAAAGTACAATATAAAAAAACATTTGTGAAAACTAATCACCAACGTTTTGGCGCTCATACAACAGAACTCGTTTCAAGCCAATAAAATTTTTTTTTAATATATTCGAGCAGGCAGGAACAGCAACGAAACCACGATGCTCTTCCTGACGTTGGTAATTATTGTTTACAAAATTTATTTATCGTGATTTGATTATGAAAATAAAAAAGACGAAAGAAATCGAAAAGAGAAGGAATGAGATTTGGTCGGTAGTTCTTTTTTTTTCTTAAAAAAAAAAGAAACACTTTATAGCATTGAAACTACAATATAGCTAAAAAGTGATGACCCATGACCTCCTGATGCCCGTCAGAAGGAGAGCAGCATGGTTTCGTTGCTGTTCTTGTTTGCTTAAACTTTTTTTCCCCTTGCTAAGGATGCTGTATATGAGTGCCGATACGTTGATGATTATTGTTTATGTTTTTTTTCATGATCTGATAATAACAATTAAAAATATTAAAGAAATAAAAAAGAGAAGGTAGGGGATTTGGTTGATTGCATTTTTATTTTCGCTTTTTTAATTTTGTCCGAAAAAATTAATTTGGTTCTTGTTTAGGAAAATTTTGATCTTTTTTCAAATTTGAATAGGAATATTTTATGGTGGTTGTCTAAATTTAGTCGTTGGATTCTTGATTTTATTTTCAGAAATTCTGCACATAAATTTACGTAATTCTTTTCCAAAAAAATTACACACTTTACAGCATTGACACTGCAATATATTTGAAAAGTGATATGACCCATGACCTCAAAATGTAGAAAAAAAAACCGATATTGAAAGTCAATTTACAATATAACGAACCTGTAGAAATTTGAAGAGCCTCCTATATTAGGCGCTCAAAATCAAAGGAAAACAATCAAATAAATATGAAGGCAGGTCACATAAAACTGCACTGAAGAATTTTATGCTCGTCCGCCGTTTAATGCATGCATGAATATTTTATGCGGAAGAATAATCGGCATAGGAGGGTAATTGACCTCCAGTCTTTGGTTGGTTGCATCCGAATAATTTTTTGGTGCAATGACAACAGAAGAGCATTCTATTGCGGGGACTAATTTTCTATTTAAAAAGACGAATATTCAACAGAGCAGTTGAGTTTTCGAACAAAAAAGATGAATTTTTAACAAAATACTTCAATTGGTAAAAAAAATTGTTAACCACAACTTTCAAGTCAGAAAAAAATTTTAATTAAATTAAATGGTCGAATTTTCCATAGAAAAAATTAAACTTTGACAAAAAACCAAACAGATGATTTTTCGAAACAAAAAGACGAAATTTGTAGAAGGCAATTGAATTTTGAACTAAAAAAAAATCTTTTTAAAATGAGAACGATTCATTTTTAACCAAATTGCTTACTTTTCTATTAAAAATTGTTTGTAACAAAATGACTGATTTTCTATCCAAAAGACGAATATTTAACATAGCAGTTGAATTTTCCAACAAAAAATATGACATTTTCACCAAATAATTAAGTTTTCAACAACAAAATTAAATTAAATTTTTTCAAACCAACAAAATAAATATTAAACCAAATGGTCTAATTTTTCATCAAGAAAGATTAAACTTTAACAAAAAATCAAAAAGTTGATTTTTCAAGCCAAAAAACGGAATATTTAGCAGACAGTTAAATTTTGAACTAGTAAAGTTCAATTCTGAAAAAATTTTAAATTTAAACCAAGAAACACTTTTCTACCAAACCAGATGAATATTCAATCCAAAAAACACGTTGCCTACCGAATGCAGTTGAATTTTCGATTTAAAAAAATATGATTTTTCAATAAAATATTTCAATTTTCAACAAAACGGTACATTTTCAAACAAGAAGAATACGTTTTCAACCAAATTACTTACTTATCTATCAAACAATAAATTTTTCGTGCAAAATGACAAATTTTCTATCCATAAGACAAATATTCAACATAAAATTTGCATTTCGAACCAAAAAGATAACATTTCAACAAAATAGTTTAATAAAAAAAAAACATTAACAAAAAAAAAGAAATTTTTGACCAAGCAGTTGAATTTTTAAGCCAAAAATATCAATATTCAAAGTGTCGAATTGTTCATAAAGAAAGAATGAACTTTAACAAAAAACCAACAGTTGAATTTTCAACCAAAAAAACGACATTTTTAGAAGGCAGTTGCGTTTTAAAAAAAACTTTAATTTTTAATACAAAAAAATTTCAATTCAACAAAGAAAGATGACTTTTCTAGCAAAAAAGATAAATATTCAATCTAAAAGAACGAAGTTTCAAACTTATCTTTTCTATAGTTGAAAATTCAACTGTTTGTTTGAAAATAATTATCCCTTTTTTTGAAATTTATTTTTTGATAGAATACAGTTTTGTAGCCACTTGGTTAAATACTTCCTCATTGCAGTGAAATCGATTCTTTGAAGTGAGAATTACGTATTTAAATTATGTAATTAATCCATGTGTCGATCAAGCAATTTAGGTAAGATAAATAAGATAAATAATAATAATAATAATAATAACGAGATAAATAAATTACCAATGATTAAATAATAAATCATGAATAAATTATAAAGTTGATTTATATTTATTTAAATTTACATTATTTTTATCAGTTTTGTATAATTTGAAATTATTAATAATTAAACAAAACTAATAAATATATTACTATTGAAATAAAATTACCCTAACCATTATTATTATTATTTGATTAAACTTCTGAATTAATGCTAAGTTTACATTTTTGTATTTCAACTTTTCAAATTTTGTAAACAATGGTGAAATTTTTGTTTTCCTTAAGTCAAGGCCTGAAGATAAATATTAGTATTTAAATAATATTATCTTATAATCATTATTAAATAATTAAATTTCTGAGTTAATCATACATTAGAATTTTTCTTTTTCAAACATTTAGATTTTTTAAAGAATGGTGATATTTTTATAGGTTAATGGAATACGTGAATGCATGCCTATTCTGAACAGAACATCGCCTCTTAGGATTACAGAAATGTTTAGAAATAGTTAGCAAAGAAATTATTGAAACAAATTAATATTGCTTATATAACTATCTTCATTTATATAAATTGTATATAGTTGTGGTTTCTTCTAAAAAAAATTCTACTTTCTGTCGACTTTTAACTTCGTGAGATAATAATTAATGAAAGTTAACAAAAAAGTTATTTAAACAATTTATTGTTTATAACTACCTTCTCTTAGATAAGTGCTAAAAAGTTATTGTTTCCTGAAATCGGCAGTTTTGCTTTGACTTTTTAGTTACGAACAAATAATAATTGAACCTCAATAAGAATAAATTTTCAAATAGTATCGTACTTTTTTAACTGAATTATTTTGGCTGTTTTCCCAATGTTAAAAAAATTAATTTAAACAAAAAAAACCTATTTCACACAAGATAAAATACAAAAAATGGAATAATTAGGAGTAGTTGGAAGGACTAGATCTGTAAATAGTTTGTAAACGTTTTTTTTTTTTATTACAACAAGAAGTTTATTGCAAAGCGTAAAAGAATAATTTAGAACTGCACATATTTAAATATCAGCGCCCCCCCCCCCACTTTTCAGCAAAAAAAATATATATTCACAAAAAGACAGAGATTGTTTAAAATATTATTCTCTCTAAAATTTATATGTTATTTTTTCATAACCAAAAAGACAAAGCCAAGTTAAACATTTTCGAAAAAAATAGCAATTTTCTCGCACTTATCTAAGAGAAGATAGTTATAAATAATAATAAATTATTCAAATGACTGTTTTTGGTAACTTGCATTAATTATTACCTCACTAAGTGAAAAGTGGAAGAATTTTTTTTAAATTGCTCACTACCTGGCATTAATATTTATGAAGATAGTTATTAACTGTAATAATTTGTTTAAAAAATTATTTTTGCTCAATTTAATTAATATTAGCACTCTTCAAGTAAAAAATTGACAAAAATTTGCAAATTTCAGAAAAACCGCTACTTTCTACCATTAAACAAAGAAAATATCGTTAACAATAACAATACATTGTTTAAATAATTTTTATCAATTTAAATTAATTATTACTTCAGCCTAATTGGAAAGTGAACGAAAGTTTAAAATGTCAGAAAAGGCCGCAATTATTACATCTATAAACAATAATAATTTGTTTCAACCATTACTTTTGCTAAGTTAAATGAGATATTAACTGACTCTAAGGTAAACGTGGATAAAATGTTGAAATTTTAAGAGAATACCGCGACTTTCTATCTCTATTCTAAGAGAACAATACTAAAAACAGTAATAAATTATTTAAAGAATGTATGTAAACATTTATTTATCAGTACAAAGTTGTATGTTATATATGGGAAACAATTTGCATTTGAAAAAACTGCAAAAAATTATAATTAGTAATATTTTACTTAGTAATATTTTATTTGTATTTTATGGCTAGTTGTCAATAGAAAAAAATACTTTCTTACGAAATGGTTTATGAATACCTTCTTTTATTATTGAAAAGTAATTTATCTTCACAAAAATTTGAATATTCCGTTCTTGTTTAAAAAACAATATTTTTTAGTTTAGAAATTGAACTATTTGGATTAAAATGTATATAATTTATTCAAATTTCTTTATTGATAATTATTCTTCTTGGTTACGAATTCAAATTTTCGGTTCAAACTGTATAGTTTTGGTTGGGAATTCACTTTTTTTTCGTAAAAAATAAATCTTCTTGTCTGAATATTAATTTTTTTCGTTGAAAATTTAATTATTTTCACTTGTTTTGTAGAAAAATCGTCACTTTTTGGGTTACAAATTCATGCAAGCTGTATTAAAAAAAAATCAAGACTTTCTATCTATATCCTCAGAGAACATTTTTTTAAAACAATTAGTAATTGTTAAAAAAATATATGCAAACATCTAGTTTTCAGTGTGAAGTAGTGTTTTATGTATTACACACAATTTGCATTTTAATAAGTGAAAAAAAATCATAATTAGTGCTAAACACTCGCAGATTTCATTTTTTTTTATCAGAAAATTAATCTTCATTGCTGAAATTTTTGTTTGATTCAATTATTTCTTTGAATATTCATTTGTTTTGTAGAAAACTCGTATTTTTGGGTTACATTTTTTTTAAAAAACCGCGAATTTCTATCTCTATTCTAAGAGAAAATTGCTAAAAACAATAATAAATTGTTTTTAAAATGTATATAAACATCTAGTTATCAGTAAAAACTAGTATTTTTAGTATTGGAAACAATTTTCATTTTGAAAACTGCAAAAAATCATAATTAACGCTAAAACTCGCAAAACCCTTTTTTTCCTTATGTGATTTTTTGGGGCCCTGTAAAATAGGCGTATGAGGGTGATATTTAAAAGAAACATTTTAGTTGTTTTCTAAGACTAATTTTGAAGAGAGAGAAAACTACTTTCTGTCAAATCTATCTCTTTGTTTAAAAACTGATTTTTTTCAACCTTTTAACTGAAAAATTAACTTTTTGTTGAGAATTCAAATTTATAAATAACAAATAAAACTGTTTTGTAAAGAATTTTTTTTTTTTTTTTAAATTGAAAAGTAATTTCTCTTTATAAAAATTTAAATATTCCATTTTTGTATGAAATACAATATTTTTGAGTTTTTAAATTCTTTAAAATCCCATTAAATTAATAGAATCAATCGAAAATGTATGATTTTTTAAAATAACCTACAATATTTAAAATCCCTTAAAATCCTTTTAAATGTTGTAAAGCACTTAAAAATACCAAGGTTTTTGAAAAAACATATATATCTCACATCCTTC
The DNA here is from genome assembly GCF_010883055.1 of Belonocnema kinseyi. Classification (NCBI taxonomy): domain Eukaryota; kingdom Metazoa; phylum Arthropoda; class Insecta; order Hymenoptera; family Cynipidae; genus Belonocnema; species Belonocnema kinseyi. The sequence continues at coordinate 43,642,781 of NC_046666.1, read as the reverse complement.
AATCATTTTATCGATTGATACACAGGATCAATTAAATTACAAGTTTAAAAATTTTGGGAACCTATAAAATAGACGTATGGGGATGATATTTAAAAAATTTTATTTTAATTTTTTCTCTTGCTAATTGTGAAGAGGAGAAAACTACTTTCTCACAAAATTATCTCTTTGTTTGAGAATTCATTTTTTTTTTAACTTTTTAGTTGAAAACGTTTTGTTGAAAATTCAATTTTTTTGTATAAAGTTCATCTTTTTGACTTGAAAATTTAACCAATTGGTAGAAAATGGTACTGTTTTGTATAAGATTGTTTGTTTTTTTAATCGAAAAGTAATTTCTCTTTATAAAAATTTAAATATTCCATTTGTGTATGAAAAACAATATTTTTGAGTTTGATAATTGAAATACTTGGATTAAAATTTATGTAATTTGTTGACAATCCTTTTTTTAAAATTATTTTTCTTGGTTACAAATTCGAATTTTTTGTTATAACTGTATATATTTGGTATAAATTGTTTAAATAATATATTTAAACATCTAGTTATCAGTATGAAGTAGTATATTATTTCTTTTTAAAACAATTTGAATTTAAAAAAACTGAAAAAAATCATAATTAGTGCCAAAAACTCACAAAAATAATTTTTCACTTATGAGGGTTTTTGGGACACTATAGAACAGTCTTATGGGGGTGATATTTAAAAAAAAATATTCGTATTCTTTGGATAATTGTGAAGAGAAGGTTGAGTTTCAAATTGATTCAGCTAATATTGACGATTCTGAATAAAATTTAGAAGGACGTCTTTTTTCTTATGGAAAATACGTATTAAACTCAGCCACCTCTAAATATATATATTTTTTAAATTTTTGTTAAATTGTCCCTTGGACAGAAAAGTGACCTTTCATATAGAGAATCACCCATCTTTGTATGAATATGCGTAATGGGTATATAATGACCCACCTTTACTGTTGAAATGAATCTACTAAAATAAAATTGGTGACGAGACAGACCAGTCGTTACAAATCATCCTCTGAATACATATAAAGATAGAGGTAGTCGCCAATGTCATTGTCAGTAGTGACGATTGCTCCGTGAAACTCGCCGTGTCCGGGAAGTTGACCCATTAACTTGGCTTAACATTACCTATTAATGTTCTTCACTCACGTGGGCGAAACGTAATATCATCGCGGGTATAACAATTGAATCAGGAGCCTCATTTTGGTCGATTTGGCAAAGCAAATGCTAGTCTACAATAATAATTAATGTGTAAGAGCAAAAAATTAATTTTTAACTTGGACATAAATTTAGCGTCTACATTATTCATACACCAGACTCTCGGTTTAGCCACTCGCGGTTTAGTAATTCCTTAAACTGCTGGTCCACGCAGTTTCTTAGCGCGCGGAGTGACAGACTTTTGCAAATCTCGCCTGACAAACACCATCAGCGTAGCGCAAAGGCGCAGTACGCGAGTACTCACATGCAGAGATTGCGCAATATTATGCATTCCAGTTGGGAACAGTTCAGACGGATCTGACTGTTTACGTTTCGATATTTCCGATTTAGCAATAAGGTTACTTGCAAACAACCCTGGACACTGTCGCTAAACCGAGAGTCGGGTGTACTTTTTACAATGTTTATTGGTACAAAGTATTCTTTCTTTATTATTTATGAATATTTAAGGACTTTTTATTTGGTACTAAACTGTCCAACAATAAATCATCAGCAGTAGATAAGCGAATGACTGCGCTGTTATAATTGGCAGCCCTATGACTGTCTCGCAGTTGTTTCAAGTTCAATGTTGAGTTTGATAATTTTTTTAAAAATTAAACCGGATTACCTAATTACGTAAAATTTTTTATTCGTGAATTTTCTGCACCATCAAATTTGTATATAAAAATTTCTAAATCAATAATTGAACTTTATCATAAAATTTATTTCTAATTTTTTGGTAAGCATTATAAATAGAAGGAATAATTTTAATTCTAAAAGATTGTTTGATAATGGAAAATAATTCTATTCTCAAGGTTTCACCACCAAAATATAATTTGTAAACTTCTTCCCATTTTTAAAGAGTTAAGAAAATTTAAATTATGGGCAAAAACTTATTTTTAAGAATTCAAATAAAAATCAGAAACTTTTTAATAATTATCAAATATTTGATTATATTAAATTTTTATATATAAAAATAATCATTATAAGTTTTGAAGCTTTCAAAATGTGTGAGAAAATAATATGGAAGATTTGACAAACATTTTTTGATTTCTTTCAAACTTCTGAAAGTCCTAAACATCTATATAAAGGACTTAAATTTTCCTAATATTTTGTAAAATTCTATTTCTTTATCACAATTCTCGGAATTTAATTTCAAATCGAATTTACGTATTCAAAATCTTAAAAAAAGTAAATATTTATTTGAAATTTGTATGCTATATTATTATTAATAATACTTGGTATTCTTCATGGTGTTGAAAAAAAAGTTTTTAATTGGTGAATTTCAATTTGCACTTACATTAAGCAACTTCAACATTTGTATGACTGAAAAAAATATTAAAAAAGCAAAAAATTAACTTTTAACATTGAAAAAAAATTTTCGTCTTCATTATTCATACTTTTTACATAAATGAAGCATTCTTGTGTCACGTTTATACAGTAGAATCAAAATTTAGGGTTTAATGGATAACATTTATTTATACAAAGCATTCCGTATTTTTTATAAATATTTGAGGCCTTTTTATTTTACATTAAATTTTCCAACAAGAGATACCCAACAGTAGATAATTTGCGACTCTTTCGGAGTTGTTTCAAGTTGAATTTTGGGTTTGTTTATATTGTTGAAAATGCAACAAAGTTGTTAAAAAGTAATTTTTTTGTTAATTATCTAAATAAACGGTAGAAAATTCAACATTTTGTTAAAAATTCATTTCATTTTAGGCTAAAAATGCATTTTTTTAACTTAAAATTTAACTATTCAGTTTTTTGGTTAAAAATTTATCTTCCGAAGACATTTTGTCTTCTAACTTCGAAGGACCAACAAAATGTTTAAGAAAAACATGAATTTTGTACAATGTACTTACATTTTCAATCAAATAATTGTATTTTCTACTAAAGACCTTAATTCTTAACCAAGAGATAAATTTTCAATAAAAAAGATGAATTTTGAACCATATAGTAGTTAAAATTCAATTATTTGGTCGAAAGTTGAGCTAATGTGTCCACTAACAAATTTCTTTCGTCAAAAATTGAACGATTTGATCGAGAGTTCAACTTTTTTTAAAATTGAAATTCTACGTATTTTCTTAAATTAATTTTTTTTTAATTCTCCTTTATGATTAAATTCAATTGCGTTTGGTTAAAAATTCAAATTTTATTTTTGTAAAAATATAAACTTTTACATTTCTGTTGAAAATTATTCTTTATTCTTTGAAAATTTAACTCTTAGCTTGAAAGTTATATTACTTTCTTTAAAATTTATCTCTTTGGTTGAGAATTCGTTTTATGTTTTTTTGTTCAACTGTTTAGTTGAAAACTAACGTTTTTTTTAGTCGAAAACTAATCTTCTTAGCTGAAAGTTCTTTTTTTCATTTGTTGAAAATTTAATTATTTCGTTAAAAATTGATCTTTTTGGCTTAAAAATTCACCATTTCTCATTATTTTATTAATTCAGTGAAAAATCTTTTTGAGTTGAAAATTATATTTTTGATTTAAAAATTCGTTTCTTTTTGTAGACATTTAATCCTATTTGGTTAAAACTGTAATTGTTGAAAACGAACCTGTTTTGGTTAGAAAATTTACAGCTTTGTTTAAAATTCGATTTGAAAAAAAATGTTTTCAACTAAAAATGTAATTCAGATTGGAAATTTATGTTCTTTAGTTGAAAATTCAGCTATTAAAAATAGGTTCAAAATTAGGTTCAAAATTCTTTTATTTGAGGATTCAAGTATTTTCCTGTAAATTCGGATTTTTTGATTAAATTCAATATCTTGATTGAAAACTAAATTTTTTGTTGAAAATTCAAATTTTTTTCAAAAGTTCGTCTTTATGATTCAACAATTTAGTCCAGAATGCAAATGTTTCAAAATGATGTTTTTTGGTAAAAATTAATATTTGCTAATGAAAATTTATATATCACACTTTTGGCTCAAAAAGGGATCTTTTTTAGCGTAGAAACTCAACTATTTAGTTTAAAACTTATGCAGTTTTTTCAAAATTCTTCTTTTATGACAGAAAAATAATTTTTTTGGTTGGAAATTGAACTATTTTGTTGGTAGAAATCTCTTCTTTCTGGCTTAAAATTCAACATTTTAGATGATTTTTTTCTGTGATAATTGATAAATCTTCCTTCATAAAAAAATTTTTTCTTTGTCAAATTATCAACTATTATACTTTTTGTTGAGAATTAATTTTATTGTTTGGAAAAATCAACTAATCCGTAGAAATTTAAACTACTTTAATAATTGATAAGAAACAATACTGACTAAAGTCACGAAAAAAATTAATTTAGCAAAAAAAAACTTGAGGAGGTGGGGGTCAAAACATAATGGCCCTAAAATAGACCAGAAATTTCAAAATTTCAGAAAAAAACTGTAGGTTATTTATGCACGACCCCTAACATCATAATTAAATCAGTGAAATGTCAAAGATAAATAATGTTATAAACCTCTCAAGACGTAATTGGTCAAATTGAATAAACATAATCGCTTATAAATCAATTTTCGCTAATTGCTCTCGTGTAATTATTGTAATTACCCAACCACTGTAATTTTATATCTCTAATTAAATTTACATTTTTTTGGTTGAGAAAAATGGTTTAACACAATTTCAACATCTGTCGATTAATAAGTACATGTAAGTGTAACACTCACACTTTCACCAGGTGCAGAGTGAGTTGATAAAATAAAACAAAAATAAAAAGGAAAGGAAAGGAACAGGTGTAAGGGAATAAAAGAGGGTTTTGTCAGTTTAGAGCGAATTTAATTTAATAAATGATTTATTTTTTCTAATTGGAAAATAAGGTAAACCGACTGTTACAGGGACAGTTACGTAAAACTAACCCACATCAACACAATTTTAAAATGGAGAATTAGAATTTTTTGTAAAAAACCCGTTATAATAAGTGACTCATACATTATTTGATCAATTAGAATGGAAAATACATTGTTAATTTTATAGTTAATTAATAATAATGGATATTGTTTTAAGCTAGTCAGATCGCCCATTAGTGGGACAAAAATTTTGGGGTATAAAATACCCGTAAGTGGGAAACAAAATAAGCTAATACTGGGACAAGGAAAATCCAATGGGGTTTATCAAAAAAAAAATTGTACAAATAACTTACTTTTTTATTAATATTTCAACTATTTTGTTAAAAATTCATCTTTTTTGTTCAATAATTTATCTTTTTAATTATAAATTTCATCTTTTTTAGCAAAAATGCAACTGTTTGGTTGAAAAAATATTTTTTCTTTTTTTAATGAAAAATCTTATTTGGTTGACAAATCATCTCTTTTGGTAAAAATTTGATCTGTTTTGGTTAAAAGTAGAAACAGGTGAAAATGCGTTTGTTCTTTAAATGGATTAAATTGTTTTTAATTTATAATTAAAAATTTTTTTGGTTGAAATGTTAACGATTATATTTTTTTATTAGAATTCATGATTTTAGTAAAAAATTTATCTTTTTTATTTAAAAATTTTAAAATTTCGTTAGAAAATTGAAGAACTAGGGTGACAGAAAAAGGTGAATTCTGATAAAAAATATAATAGTTGATATGTCAACCAAAAAATAATTTAATTACAAATTGAAAGCAGTTGTATTAATTTAGAAAAACACCATTTTTAATAAAACTGTTAAAACCTCAACCTAAACAGATTAATTTTAAATCACAGTTGCATTTTTGCTCACGAAAGTTAAATTCATAATTAAAAGATAAATTTTCGTACCAAAAAAAAGTTTTTTTTTTTAAGGAAAAAAATGTCAACCAAACTGTTGAATTTTCAATTTTAAAAGACTGTTTCTTCAAAACAGTTATACTTTTAATTCGAAAATATAAAATTTCAACAGAAAAGTTAATTTACTTAATTTAGTTAAGAATTGAATAGATAATATTAATTGCATTAATATTTATAATACTTGATATTAAATTTTAATGCATATTTACTAAGTTTTATTAAAAAATTAAATTTAGGGATTACTATTTAATTACTTACCTAAGACAGTGTCTCCAATTATATAAATATTCAGATTTAATATTTATGATAAATAATGATTGGAAAATGCATCCAAACTAATTTCTTAGTCCTACATTAGAATTTTAAAGTAACAGATGACGAAATAATGCGATATTTATGTAAAAAAACGTTATTAATTCTGACTTCAGAATAAAAATTTGTCTTTCATTTAGCATTTAAAATTTTTCAAAATGTGCATAAAAAGGTAATAAAAAGTTTTAGTTTCAAGCAAAAAATATTAGTGTTAATAGTATAAATATGATTTGATTATTTGTATACAA
>NC_046666.1:43632631-43636182 GCF_010883055.1 Belonocnema kinseyi | reverse complement strand
CTCTCGCCCTAGTCTTCTGAGAAACTGCATGAGCCAGCAATTCTAGGAAGGCCAACAACGGGGTGCCTGAAAGCGAGACTTTGGTGTACCAAAAAATGGCAAATTTGTCAGCAGTCCATTCTAAGATTTTGGGGAGTATTTTTATTATTATTTTACTAAAAGCATAGCTTATCAGACTAAAAATTAAAAGTGGTAATAAATTCAAAAGAACTTAAAAAATACTAGAAAATTTTTACTTTCATGATTCATATTGGAATAAAAAAGATACTCAAGGATATGTATTATTTTCTTTCAAAATTTAACTTCTGTCGATCTTCAATAGAAAAAAAGAGAAGAATCGATGATACGTGAAGGAGAATATACATGAGTAACGTAATCACCTGTGACGTGGGTCGGGCCCGGTGGGTCCGTTCTGTGACGTGAACTATGGTCAGGCAAATTTGCATCAATTGAAATTTTTTGGGTGGAAGATGACACGAAAGTGCTTAAAGATTCAATTGAATATTTAAATACGAGTTTCGTGGATGACATTTAAATAAAGGTGTTTCGTCAATATAAGAAAATATTAAAGAATTATTATTAATTATTGTTAGTATTACTTCATTATTTTTATCACCGAAAGTAAACTACAACATTTCGATTTCATGAATCTACAAACTTTAATACGAAATAATTAAACTATCAACAAAACAATTTAATTAAAAAAGAATCAATTTTTATCCAAGCAGTTGCATTTTCAACTAAAATGATAAATCTTCAACAAAAAATGAATTTTTAACAAACAAGTTTAACTTTTAACCCGGTAGTTAAATGCTGAATTAAAAAAGATTGATTGCTTACCAAGACAATTTCCTAACAAAAAAGACGAATTTTCGAACAAATAGTGGATTCCTTAACCATAACAGATCAATATTTAAGCAAAGAGTTCGCATTTTTAACCAAAAAAGTTACAATTTCTACCGTAGGAGATAAATTTTCAAACCTAAAAGACGAATTCTCTAGGAAAAATTGAGATTTTCACCCCAAAAATATGAATTTTCAACAAATTAATTCAAAAAAGAGGAATTTTCAACAAAATAATGGTATTTTTAAGCCAAATAGATTAATTTTCAACTAAAAACAAGCGGTGGAATTTTCTACAAGAATCGAATTTTCATCCAAAAAAGAGGAATTCTGAACAAAACAATGGAATTTTTATGTCAAGTAAACTTATCAACCAAGAAAAAAAGAAAGAATTCTTTACAAGATAGTTAAATTTTCAAGAAATAAAATGAACTTTCCATTAAAATGATGCATTTTTAACAAAAAATGCATTCTTAATTAATTAGGCGAATTTTCAAACCAAAAAGACGAATTATCTCGAAAACAGTAGAATTTTTCACCCAAAAATATAAATTGTCAACACATAAATTAACTTGCAATTAAATGGTTGGATTTTATGCGAAAATAATAGAATTCTCAACCAAAAAGAGGAATTTTCAACGAATTGTAGAATAGTTTAATTTTAAGTTAGGAACATTAATTTTCGACAACAAAAACACAAAGATTTTTCATAAAAAAGTCACATTTTCAACAAAAGAAATACATTTTCAAGATTGATTAAGTATTACCCGAATTGTGGAGTTTTCCACAAAAATAATAGAAACTACGACCAAGAAAGAGAAATTTAAAAACAAAAAAACAATGGAGTTTTTAAGCCAAATAAACTTTTCAGCCAAAAAAAAACAAATTTTCGACGAAAAAGTTAAATTTTTAAGAAAGTAAATAAATTTTACATTAAAATGATGAATCTTTTAATGAAAATGCATTTTTAATGAGCTGAGTGAATTTTCAAATCAAAAAGACGAATTATCTTTAAAAAGTGAAATTTTCGACCCAAAAATATGGGTTTTCAACAAATTAATTAATTCTCAATTAAATACTTGAAATTTCTGCGAAAATAATAAAATTGTTAAACAAAAAAGAGGAATTTTTAAAGAGTTGAAGAATAGTTTTATTTTCAGTTAGGAAAATTGATTTTCAACAAACAAAATAAAGAATTGTCAATAAAAAGTGAAATTTTCAACAAAAGAAACTAATTTCCCACAGAATAATTAATTTTTAACCAAATGGTAGAATTTTCTACAAAAATAATAGAAATTTCAACCAGAAAAGAGAAGTTTTCTACAAAACAATAGAACTTTTAAGCCAATCAGATGAATTTTTAACTGAAAACGATCACATTCCAATGAAAAATGGAATAGTTAAATTTTCAGTTAGGGAAATTAACTTTCAAAAAAAAAGAAAGAAGTTTCATAAAAAATGATAAATTTTCGACGAAAGTAATGAATTTTTACCTTAAATAATGAGTTTTTAACCATAAATATGAATTTTCAATTAAGATGATTAATTTTCTAAGAAAAATACGATTTTACAGTTTTCACCAATAATGGAATATTTACATATTCCAAGATATTGTCAGTTTAAAAAAATTCATTTTCAACAACAAATAAATGAAACTTTTAACACAATAGTTTCATCTTTAATCAATAAAATTAATTTTTAACTAAGTTATTCAACTTTCAACCAACTTTTGGAATTCTTACATAAAAATACGAATTCTCAATAAAAAATGTAATAAATGATTTTTTCAAAATAAAAAAAAATAATAGTAGACTTTATGATTGAAAAGAATTAAGTTTTAATAAAAAAGAGTTAAGTTTTTTTATTGGATTCTAATCATTCATTTCGAATTTAAAAAAATAAGGAAAAAATTGAAAGTTTCTTTAAAATGGGGGAAAAAGTGGAATTCATTTAAAAAAGGTTAAAGAGTGAAAAGGGGGAAAGGGATGTTCTTTAAAAGGTATATCCAATTGAAAAAAAGGCTTTATAAAGAAAGTCAGTTTTAATCTCAATTAAATTCAAAGATTTTTAATTGCAAAACTCTAAATATAAACCTTTTTATACCAGAATACTTTTATTACTAATTTTTATTTATATTTATAATTTAAACCAAAACGATTTCACACAACAATGATCTTAAAATTAGTTGTCTTTAGAATGGATGATTTTCTGTTAGAAGTTTTATGAACGTTCCTTCTTTTAAATGAGATCTTTAATGCCAATTTTTGTTTTCTTATTTTTGCGAATTAAAGTTGGGAAAAATTGTTTAGAAAAATTGCATAATAATTTTTTCGCCTGCGAAGTTTTAGTCTTTTAGATTTTTCGTAAATTTATATCAGACTATGGAAAATTGTAATACTGCTTAGAAAATTCCGTCACAAGTTTTGTCAATTTAAGATAAAATTAGGAAAATTCAGTTATAAAATATCACACCTGTAGCAATTTTTAAGTTAAAATATAAAACTGATACCAATACAAAATTGTAACTTCAGTCAAAAAATGTAAAAATAACATCTTGTTTAAATGTGGTATTGATTTTTTTTTAATCTGTATTTTTTATTTTATTTTATTTTGAATCAGTGACCAAGTAAAATCCTTTGCTTTTTTTTATTGAAAATACCAATTTTCAAAGGAAAATACTAAGACAACATTGTTTAAAATATTTTGTA
>NC_046666.1:43611151-43632531 GCF_010883055.1 Belonocnema kinseyi | reverse complement strand
ACCGATTTTCCATGAAAAATGTTGACAAAACCTTCAATTGTTCGAAAATTCTAAATCTACTTTGAAATTCATATTGTTTGAAATCGAATGAGTTTTGAATCAAAAATATCGATTCCCAGTTATAAAACTCCAACATAATCTTAAATTGTACAAAAACTGTGCATCTGCTCTCTGAAAACTAATGAATTAAAAAAAACACGAAAATACCATTTTTCGATAAAGAGCACTAACATAACGTTACAAACATTTATTTGATACTGTAACTCTTCTTTGAAATTTAATTATTTTTGTTTAAAAATAAAAAAACTTATTTAGGAACACTTTAACATCACCTAAAATTGTAAAAATATTGTGAATCTCTTATTAAAAGATTTGAAAGGATACAAAAAATTTTAAAGGATTACAAGGAATTTTCAGTATATTTCAAATATTTCAAAGGAATTTCGAAAGATTTTAAGTGATTTAAAATACGTACGGTTATTTTAAAAGATTCCAGGAAATTGTAAACAGGTTACAATATGACGAGATAGGAAAAAATTTCAAGATAATTTTTTCTAGAACTTTTTTAAAGCAACAATTTTTTTACTTTTTTCGTATCCTGTATTTTTTTACAAAAAATTTAAATATTTTTATTCCACAAAAAAAAATATTACATGAGGGCGAATCTAAAAAAAATAAAGAGAAAAAACGGTAGAATTTTAAATAAATCCGCATATTTGATTTATGAAATTGAAATACACATAACTTTATCAAATAATTTTTTTGCCATTCAGCAATTTGAAATGAATTCGGTCACCCTGATTCTAGAGCATTTTAAAAGATTCTAAGAAATTTTTAAAAGTTTGAAAGGATTTTCAAAAATTTTTCAAAGTTTAACTTTTTTAAGGTATTTTAAATGATGCTAAGAAATTTTTTTATTTCCATAAGTGCAATGTATATTATATTAATTAAAATATTTTAGGGTATTTGAAAATATTGTAAGAAATTTTCTATAGAATTCGATAATTTAAAAGGATTTCAAAAGATTTAAAAAAATATAGGATATTTTTAGATATTTCGAGGAATTTTCAGACTCTAAATAAACTCAAGGGAATTTAAAAAATTTCAACGGATTTGGCATGTTTAAGGATATTTTATAAGATTATGAAAAATTTGCATTTGTTTTGTACATTATTTGAATAAAATAAATCAAAATATTTATAATTTTTTCCACTATGTACAATTTTTCCACCTGTTACATGTTTCGTAAAATTATATTGAAATTTGGAAAATTCTGATTAAGTTAAAAAAATTTAGTCACAAATTTTGAAAATGTAAGCAACAAAAGTGAATGTTCAAACAAAATGAAGACGTTTACTTTTACTCTTCAGACTCTGAACCTCGTAACTGTGGATCTTTAATGACGCAACGAAATAGAAGTCAATTTATCATTGCATTAATCCAACCGATTAATATCGATTATCGACTTTGACTTACAAAGAATTGAAACGGAAAATTGAAACTTTGTATTTCTTATTCAATATTTTGTAATAATTAATTAAAAAGTGACAAAACATCGACCAGAAATGCCGATTTTTTAAACAAAACCTGCGTGACGCTCCCATAGCCCGATACATGCCGCGTGACGTCATACGCTTTTAAAGTCCAAGAAAATTCATTTTTCAGTTTGATAAAAACAATAAAAATAATTGCCAAAAAACTACATTACCTGTTTGAGAGGGGAGCTGAAAGCAACGTTAGAAATTTAAATAACATTTTATACGTTTCCTAGTGATAAATTTGACAGAATTCTTCATTTTTTATAATGCCAATTAAATTAATGGAACTAAGAGAACCAAATCCTCTTCATTGAAAAATCTACTATTATATTTTTTTTTCGGAGTTCATATTGATTGGTTTAAAATTCTAGTATTTGGCTAAACACTTCATTATTTTGTTGAAAATGCCACTATTTAGTTACAAATTTATCTTTTTTTTTTGTAAAATATTCAGCTGCTTGATTGAAAGATAAATTTGGTAGAAAATTTTACTACTTAGTTTTGAATTATTTTTTTTAGTTGGATATTCAACTATAGGGTTTGAAGTCAAACTAGTTTGTTCAAAATACATTTTTTTTTAGTTTAAGATTCACATCCTTGGTTGTAAATTATATAACTATTCAATTTTTAAAAAATTCGTCTTCTGGTTAAAAAAAAACATCTTCTGGGTAGAATTTTTTATAGAAAATTCATTTTCTGAAAGATTCTTCATTTTAATTGAAACTCCATCTTTTTTTATTAAAAATCTAACCAATTTGTTGAAACTCAGTTGTTTTTTTCATGAGAATTATTTTTGTTAACTAAGACTGTAACTTTTATATTCTTGGTTTAAAAATTGATATTTTGCATTAAAAATTGATATTTTGCATTAAAAATTGATCTTTTCTACTTGAAGATTCATGTATATTGTGAAAAATTCGTCTTTTTTGCTCAAAGATTAATTATATTGGTTAAAAATTCAACTATTTGGTAACAAATTAATCAACTTTGTTGAAAATTCGTTTTTTTTTAGAAAATATATTGTTTTGGTTAATAATTATTTTATTTTACTTAAGGATTCAAATGTTTTTTGCGCAAAATCTCCTTTTTCGGTTAAACTGTTTTTTATTTAAAATTCAAATGATTTTTTGGTAGAAAATTAGTCTCCTTGCTGGAAAATTCGTCTTTTTAATTGGAAATTTAACTATTTGGTTACAAATTCATCTTTTCTAGGTAAAAACTCGACTACTCACATGAAAGTTGAACTAGTTAATAAAAATGGATGTTTTTGCTACATTCACCAATTTGGTGTACAATTTTCTTCTATTTCATTTTTTCTTTAAACAAATTTTTTTATTTGAAAATTTCATTTTTCGTTAGAAATTTATAATTTATAAGTTGAAAATTCCACTATTTGGTAGAAAAATCATGCAATTTGTTGAAAATTTGTTTACTCGGTTAGAAAATGAATCTCATTTATTAAAAATTCAATATATATTCTGCCATCTTAGGAATTTAAAATATTTCATACTGCATTTCATTTTTTTTTTACATTAATTTTATTTGAAAAAATATATTCCTCAATTATTAGCCTATTTTCTTGAAAAATCACCCTCACCTATGTTTCGATATAATGTTTGCCTACGTCACTTTCTGTGTGAGGAGGGGGGGGGGGGGGGGGGGGGGGGGGGGCGATTACGATTTTCAACGAGGGGAAAGGAAGGGTAAGAAATAGCCTTCAATTGGTAACACAGTTTATGGAGTGAGAGAGGGAAGTAGTGGAAGTGATGGTAAATTAGAGGAAATTATCGGAGGAGAAATGATACAAGGGAAAATTAGATAAGGGGAAGTATTTGCAGTATAAAAAAGAATTGAATTGCGGCGAGGATAGGGAAACTTAGAGAAAATGAGGGGAGGGAATATGCAGGAAATATAGGGTAGAAAAGTAGGGACAATGAGGGGAAAGGAATGGAAGGACAGTAGGAGAAATGATGGGAAATTAAGGAAGGGGAAAAAAATGAAGTGAAGGGAAATTAAGGTTTTCGTAGTCGAGAAAATAAAGGGAGAGGAAGTAGGGGAAGTATGATGAGCGGAAATGATGGAAAATGAGGGGACAGGAAGGGAGGGAAAATATTGGTAAGTAGGAAAATTATTAGTCATGAGGGTGAGTAGAGGTGGGAAAAAGAGGGCTAGGAGATCATAGTAGGTAAGTAGGGGCGCATCAGCCGGGTAACGTGGAAAGGGAAAGAATTCGGGGGGAGGAGTAAGCGAGTGAAAAGAAAGCATGAAAGAAAGCCCCTAATTGGCCTTTTTTTAAGACAAAATTCAAAAAAAGCCTTTTTCAATTATAATCGCACTATTAGTGATTTTCCAGTGCACTGTTTTATATTTAGAAATAAGAAAAATTTAGTGGATGACCCTATAAGGAAACGACTCGTAACCGTAAATCAGAGTCAACGAGAATAAAAATAAGTTAGTTCTCAATTGATAACCCTGAAAAACGATATTTATTCAAGGTAAATTAGAAATCTCAATTCAGGGGAAATGCTTCAGTGAATGCTGAATTTAGACGCTTGAGCTAAAAAGTGTTCTCGGAATTGTAATAAATATCTTTTATTATCCCTCTAGCCTTTAAATTCTCATTTGCATTTTATGAAAGGTCTTCATATTTATACCACATCTATGTATATTATATATTCTGAACGTTTTACATTTTGATAATTTTATAGTTTTAGGGACTCACAATAAACTACGTTGCCAATTTGATAGGGGGAGGGGTCATTCCAAAAACTACAGTTCATAAAAGAGAATAGTGGGGGGGGGGTCAGTGGAGGTAACGTTACGAACTAAGATAAAATTTAATACGTTTCCTAATGATAAATTTTACCAAAAACAACGGTACATTCCATAATAACTTGATAAGTTTTAGAATATATCTCTTTCATATTTTAGATTTTCCTCTTTCCTATTATTCTCCACTATTCCGCTTTTTAAAAGAATTCTTCTTTTATCACCTATTTTCAAGAAATTTCTCCTTTTACCCTTTTTTCGTTTTTTGGTTCGCTTAAATGCAACATCAAATATTAGAACCCAATAAGAAAATAAAACTAATTTAGGTTGAAAATTCTGCTTAAAAAATTATTGAGCCGAAATTCATCAAGTCATCTTTTAAAGTATAAAAATTCAAATGCTTGATTGAAAGCTCAACTGTTTTGTTCAAAATAATTTTTTTTGGTTCAAAATTGATCTATGAATTTAATTAATTGTACAACTAAATATTCCATTTTTATAAAACTAATCTTCTTGGTTAAAAAATCATCTTTTGATTTAAATGTTTAATTATTTGCTACAAATTATATTTTTGTTAAAGAATGATAATTTTAGTTGAAAATGAATCTCTCTGGGCTTAAATTAAACTATATTGTAGTGAAAATTCGTTTTTTTTTGTTGAGAATTAATTTTTGTAAATGAAAATGTAATTATTCCATTTGTGTTTAAAACTTGATGTTTTGGTGGAAATTAATCCTCTTGGTTGAAAATTCACCTTTTTGGTTAAAAATGCAAATATTACATGGAAAATTAATGTTTTTTGTTCAAGGCTTACATTTTTTTGTTGAAACTTCGCATTTTTTGCTTAAATTTAGGTGCTTTTTTATTTTAAATTAAATTATTTTTTGGTTGAATTAATAGAATTGTTCGCCTGAATTATATCGACAAATATGCTTTAAACATTTTTTTATAGAACGCGCATTTCTTTTTATGATAAAAATAAGACTATCCAAATACGTCTGATTCAATATTAAAGCACATATGAATTGACATAATAATTATACATTTATTGAAATAATTTTTTCAGGATACCTACGAATATAGATTAACGCCAAATAAGGAACAAATATCAAAGTAATAATAAAAAACTGCATATATAATAATATAATACGGTTGAACATAACATAGAAAAGTACGCATTTCGGAAAAATTTTAAGCGAGCGCGAAGCACGAGAAACGTTAATGTGTTTGTTAAAGCCAAAGGAGCTTTAGCAAAAGAGAATTCACAATCATTAAATAAAAGTTGTAGCGTGAGATCCAACTGACTTGGGCAAATTTTTTAATCTAAAAATTGGACGATTCCGTTTTTGGTTCAAAAGGTATATTTTTTTAATGGAAAATTGCACTACTTCGTTAAGGATTCAAATAATTTGTTAAGAATTTGTTCCTTTCGCGTAATTCGACTGGTTGAAAATTTATCTTTCTTCGATGAAACTGAACTTTCTAGCTGAAAATTCAGCTGCCTTTAAAAAAATTCGACTTTTGAAATTGAGTAAAAAATTTATTTTCTATTTTTTATACTCTTTTGTTCAAAGTTAATTTCTGGTTTTAAAAACTCGAATTTTTGAGCTGAAAATTCTGTTTTCATGGAAATTTTTTTTTTTTGGTACACAAATCAACTACTTGATTTAAAATTCGCCTTTCTTGATTGAAAAGTCATTTACATGTTTGATTAAGGATTTAACTCATTTTTTTAAATTTTCGTTTAATTCAAACGTTTAAAAATACGTCTTTTGGTAGAAAAGTCATCTTTTTTTTACTGAAAATGCAAAAAGGCCTTTTCTTGGAAATTTAACGATCTTCGAAAAAATATCTTATTTTTTAGCATACAAATTTAACTATTTGGTAAAAACTTGAACTATTTCGTTGCTAATGCCACTTTTTGGTTTAAACTCAATTTTCAGATTTTATAAGTTCATCTTTCTGGGTTGAAAATTCATTTCTTTCGGTAACAAATATTTTTTGTTTGAAAATTCAACAATTTCGTTGAAAGCGCTTGAAAAGCTTAAAATCTTAGAAAGGTTCAGAAAATGAATCTTCTTTTGTTGAAAATTTATCTTTTTGGTTGATGATTCAACTGTTTGGTTAAAAATTCTTTTTTTGTTGTTGTTAAATTCAACTGTTTCGTTTTAAAATCATCTTGTTGAATCATCTGGTTGAAAATTCGTCTAGAAATTAATTTTCAGTTTTTGCAAGTTCATCCATTTGTGTTGAAAATTAATTTATTTTTGTATAGAATCATTCTCGGTTGACAGTTCAACTATTTTGTTAAAAATAGCTTTAAAATAACTTAAAATTTTATAAATTTAAAGTGCTACATATTCAATTATATATGGTGTTAATATTGATTAATTTAAAAAAATGTATATCCCATTATTTCCATATTTCCATGAAAAATCACTCTATTTTCCTTGTTTTAATATTCCATTTTTGGTTAAAAATGTATCCTTTACAAGTTTAAAATTCAACTGTTTTGTAGAAAATTCGTGTATTTTGTCGCAAATTTGTCTTTTTGGTTAAAAAATTAATCTTGTTGGTTAAAAAATCTTCTTCGCGGTTGACGATTCAACTATTTGTTTAAAAATTATTCTATTTTCGTTGAATTTAGCTCGTTCCAAATTTGCCTTTTTTTATTGCAAATTAATTTGCTTGAATGAAAATCTGATGATTTCATTTTTGGTTTAAAATTCATCTTTATTGATTGAAAAGTCATCAGTTTTCTTGACGATCAACTGTTTTATTAAAAATAGATTTTTTTAAATTAAACTGGTTAAAAATTCATCATTTATCTTAGAAAACTCATCCTTCTTGGTTGAAAATGAACTTTTTTGTTATAAATTCCACTATCTTCTAAAAAAATCGTTATTTTGTTTAAAAATTCAACTGTTTTGATAAAAATTCGTCCATTAGGATTTAAAATTCACCTTTTATGCTAGAAGATTCACCTTTCTTGTTTGAAAACGAACTTTTTTGTTAAAAATTCAACCATCTTCGAAAAAAATGTCTTTTTGTTATAAAAATTCAACTATTCGGTTAAAAGTTTAATAAGTTTGTTGGAAATTCGTTAATAAATTAATGTTCTGTTGTTGAACATTAGTCTGTTTAATTTTAAAATTCATCTCTTTTGGTCGGAAATCTTTTTTGGTTGAAAATTCAACTGTTTTGTGAAAAATTCTTGAAAGACTTGAAACTTTAGGAATTAGAAGTGTTTCATATTGAATTCAATATGGTATGGATATTACTTCTATTTCAGAAAATTCATTTTCCTATTTTCGTGAAAATCACTCTATTTATCTGTTTAACTATTTCATTTTTGGTTACAAATTTATTCTTTACAAGCGAAATTTCATCTTTTGGACTGAATTCAACTGTTTGGTTTTTAATTCATCTTTCTTCATATAAAATTCATCGATTTATTTTAGAATTCAACTATTTGGTTAAAAATTCGTCTGTGATAATTTAATTAGACTAATTAAAATTTCATTTTTTTTCTTGCAAAATTAATTTGCGAAACTGAAAATTTGATGATTCCATTTTTCGTTGCAAAGAAATCTTTTTTTTTATTTTGAAATTTAATTATTTGGTTAAAACTTCATCTTCCTTAATTAAAAAATCATCTATTTCATTCAAGAATTAGGATTCAACTTATTTTGTTAAATTTCTTATTTTTCATTTATTTCAACTGGTTCAAATTTCGTCATTTGTTCGAAAATCTATTTTATTCAAAAGCTCAAATATTTGGTTGAAAATGCAATATAAAACTTGAAATCTCAGGAATTTAAATTGTTTAATATTGAATCCAATACTATATTCACATCATTCCAAAACGGAAATCATGGAATATTATTTTATGTCATAAAAAGAAGTGAAATTTTCTTTCCACTTTAATATTGTACATATGTTCATATGAGAGATACATTAGAGATTACATGGTAAGATTTAACTTTTGCATCAATAAAATTTATTGCATAGAAAATAGCGATAGCCCATAATACGGGATTCTCCGAATAACCTTTAATTTTTTATTTTCAACATGAAATTTGATTACACATTCCTCTGGCTGGCAGGTTACTTAGCCTTCCTTACATAGTCTAAGTATAATGTACATGAACTCGTTCTTCCAATGACATAAACCGTAACACGTACATTACTTTTTTTTGTTCTCCTGCATCGCAAAGAGTCCAGTGAGATAACTGCGCAAATAACAATGCCCTTATCTGATAAGGTGCGCATGATAAGGTGTACAAATTAGATAAATTCTTTTTTATAATCGTGACAAACCCCGGAACCAAGTAAAAGTCGAGATTCTAAGAACAATAGTGTTTTTGTTCCATTTTTTTTTAAGAAAGTAGCGTAGTCCAAAATTATCTAAACCGGATAAATAAGGCGATTTTTTAGGTAAATAGAGAACGATAGGGAAATAAATTGTTCAAGAAATAATTAATTTAGGTATCATATTGAGTTTTAATTAAATAGTTGAATTTTCAACCAAAAAAGATTTTTTGCCGAAAGAAATGGATTTTCAACCCAGAAAGGCAAACTTATAATATCTTAAAATTGAGCTTTAACCAAAAAGTGGCATTAACTACGAAATAGTTGAACTTTAAACCAACTAGTTCAATTTTTAAGTCAAAAAATAAGATATTTTTTCGAAGATAGTTGAGTTTCAAACAAAAAGTCCATTTTCCATTTCCAGTAAAAAAAATATGACTTTTCTACCGAAAGACGTATTTTCATCCTTTTGAATTAAACGAAAATTGAAAAAAATGAGTTAAATCCTTAATCAAAAATGTAGATGACTTTTCAGTCAAGAAAGGTGAATTTTAAATCAAATAGCTGATTTTTCTACAAAAAAAATTTCCACCAAAACAGTTGAAATTTTAGCTCAAAAACACGAGTTTTTAAAACTAAAAATTAGTTTTGAACGAAAGAGTGAAAACAATAAAAAATAAATTTTTAACGCAATTTAAAAAGTCGAATTTTTCAAAGGCAGCTGAATTTTCAAGTAGAAAGTTCAGTTTCATCGAAGAAAGATAAATTTTCAACCAGTCGAGTTACGTGAAAGGAACAAATTCTTAACAAATTATTTGAATCCTTAACGAAATAGTGCAATTTTCCATTAAAAAATATACCTTTTAACCAAAAACGGAATCGTCAAATTTTTAGAAAAAAAAATTTGCCCAAATCAGTTGGATCTCACGCTACAACTTTTATTTAATGATTGTGAATTCTCTTTTGTTAAAGCTCCTTCGGCTTTAACAAACACATTATCATAACGTATCTCGTGATTTGCACTCGATTAAAATTTGTCTCAAGTGTGTACTTTTCTATATTATGTTCAACTTTATTAGATTATTATATTTACAGTTTTTTATTATTACTTTAATATTTGTTCCTTATTTTGCATTAATCTTTATTGGCAGGTATCCTGAAAAAATTATCATTTCAATAAATGTATAATTATTATGTCAATTCATAATGTGCTTTGATATTGAATCTGATATATTTTAATAGTATTGTTTTTAAAATATAAAAAAAATGAACGCTCTATACAATGTTTAAAGCAAATTTGTTGGTATAATTCAGGCCAACAATTTTGTTTATCATGATTGAATCTTCTGGAAAAAAAAGATTTTTTTTAGAAAATGGTTGAATTTTCAATTTCTAGAGAATAAATTTTTAACTAGAAATGGAATAGTGAATCAGAGGAAATGGGATAATTTTTCACAAGAATAGGAAAATAAAACGGGGATAAATTCATCTAACTAAAATGAATATCAATGAATTGTTAAAACGAAAAAAGATTTTCTACCAAAAGGGATAAATTTTCAAACCAAAAGAACGATTTTTCAAAAAAAGAAATTTATTTTAACGAACTTTTAACAAAATAATTAAATTTTTAAACAGAAAGATAAATTTTCAATCCAGAAAAATGAGTTTCCTACTATAAAAGATGAATTTTCAATCCAAATTGACGCATTTTTAACCAAACAGCTGAATTTTAAACCAAAAATAATAACTTTATTAATAAAATAGAATTTTCGAACAAAAAATATGCATTGTTAAACAAATGGTCGACTTTTCAAACCAAAATGATAAATATTGAACCAAAAACACTAAGATTTTCAAGACAATAACATGCATTTTTTGGACAAAAATTGAATGTTCAGCTCGAAATCTTGGATTTTTAACAACAAATTTCATTTTCAACCAAAAATATGAATTTTCTACCAAAAGACGAATTTTCAATCAGTTGCATGAACGAAACAAAATACGAAATTTTGACAAAAAAAAAGTTTAATCCCCAACAACTAGATGACGTTTCAATCAAGAAAGACGATTTTTTAAAGAAATAGTTCAATTTTTTCCTAGAACAGATTTTTTTTGTAACCAAAAATAAAATCATAAAATTTTCAATGTCGCAAATCAGTTTTCAAAACAAAGAACGCACTTTTAGCAAAAAGAATTAATTCCTGAACAAATAAGAACATGAAATTTCTACAAACATGAATTATTTTACAAAGAAAAAGACGAATTTTCCACTGATATAGGATACATTTCGAACTAAAAATGGAACAGTTAAATAAGGGAAACTATAGCTGATTTTTCACGAGAATAGGGAAATAATAAAGGAATAAATTATTTCAAATAAAATTAATACCAATACCTTTTTAAATTGCATAAGAAACACATAAAATACCTAAGATTTCGAGACATTTCATACATTTTCAAGAAAATAGTTGAATTTTCAACAAAAAAAGATTTTCGACGAAAAGAGATGAATTTTCAATCCAAAAAGACGAATTTTCAACAACAAAAAATTAATTTTTTAACTTAATCGTTGAATTTAATAATATTTAGTTGAACTTTAGGCGAAAGAGACCAATTTTTTGTAAAATAGTGGATATTTTAACCAAATACATAAATTTTTAAGTCATAAAAGACGACCTTTTTTCTTTATGAGGTGAATTATCAAAAAAAAGTATTTTTTTACCGATGAAGGATGGCTTTTCCATTATAAAAAATTAATTTAGACAAAAAAATCAACTTTTAACAAAATAGTTGAATCTTCAAATAAATATATGACTTTTTAATTAAGAAAGATGTATTTTATACCAAATGGTTCAATTTTTAACTAAAAAAGGTGTTCTTTGAACAAAAAATGGAATATCAAACACAATAGTTGAATTTTCAACCAATAAAGACAAATTTTTATTAAAATAGTAAATTTTTTGATAAAATAGTTCAATTTCCAAGCCAAAAGACGAATTTTCTTTTTAAAGATAGTTCAATTATCAACTAAAAATTCATTTTCTACCAAGAAAAATATATCATCTACCGTGAAAGATGAATTTGCAATCACAACAGATAAATTCTTATCAAAACAGTTGAATTTTAAAATAACAAAAAATTTTACCAACAACAATGTTATATTTCAGAAAAAAAAGAACGTTGATATTCCAAAATTGGCAAATCTTTATTTTTAGTTCAAAAATATTTTCTTAACTGAAGAAAAACAACATATTTTCAAAAAAAAATAGTTAAATTTTTTAATAAACGGAAGAATGTTCTACTAAAATGAAGAATCTTGAAAAAAAATTATTTTCATCAATAAAGTTCAATATTTAAAAAAATGAGTTTTTAACAAAGTAGTTCCACTTTCAACCAAGTATTTGAATTTTTGACAAAAAAAGATTAATTTCGTAGTAAGAATATAATAATAGACTTTTCAATTAAAAATAAGGAACTTTCAACCAAAAACAGTTTAATTTTCTTGTTGGTACGGTAGTTGATGCATGGCCCTTTATAATCATAATACATTCTGCATATATTACAAAATTAGACAGTAAGATATTAATATATTTTAGTTGATGTCAGAAAAAAACAAAATTAGAATGACAATAAATTGGAAAATTTCCATGTAGGAAGAAAATTTACTTGCAAGCGAAAATAACTATTTAAATAGATAATATTACCATGTAACGCTGAATATTACTGGACTTTGTATTTTTAAATTTAGACTCTTGAACTGCTGAAACCGGTTTTTAAACTGAAATCGAAATTACTGTTTGATTTAATTCACAAATAGGGAAAAATTTCTACTTAAGTTCTGAATCGATTCTGTTTTATAATTATTATGATTGTATGTATCATTAATAATTAAACACTAAATAAATTTAATAAAATAAGTATAAATATAGATTACTAAAATAAAGGAAAAAATGTATTCTAGATTCCAATATCAATCAGATTTAATTTAATAAATGCTTAAATAAGATCAAGATGCACGGTGGTGAATCGTTGCCTAAAAACAAAAATAAAGGCCAATATTTAGCAATTTGCAAAAAAAATCACTTTTCTGCATTTATTATTTCCATATTTGGTAAACTGGATTAAGCAGAAAAATATTGAAAATCAAATCAATAAAACTAAAATCTTATCTCAAAAATAGGTGGAACGAAATTGTCAAAAATTTCGCACTCACTGTTGTTGACTACTTAATTGGTTACATGCATCGCGAATATGACTTTAAGGGGATTAAAACGACTGGGATTTTCGCCACATCCAAAATACGTCTACGAGGATACATTGCTTGATGTAATATTTGAATCACATAATCTAAAGGCCATTTTACTCGCGGAAGCAAAGCCATTTTTTTGAAAAAATTGTTCCTTGTTGTTTTTTGTTGTAATTAAAAATTGAGCGTTCCTTTAGAATTGAGCCCCTGTAAAATGCAACGCGCCTACTAACTCTGTATGCCAAGCTGCAGTCTCTAGTTTCATGTCGAAGAAAATAAAATATCTGTAAGTACGTCTTCATCGATTATAGTAATACATAGTATAACAATATAAATTGATGCAAACTCCTGTTGAAACAAAAAAAAAAACAAGAATCCAACGACCAAATTTGGACCACAACGAACAAACAAAAAACTCCAATTGTAATCTGAAAAAATTTTTTAAAATAAATAAATTTTGGACAAAAATAAAATCCAAATTTGGTCGTTGGATTCTTGTTTTTTTTTTTTAACGGGAGTTTGCATCAATTTGATTATTGGGTGTTAAATAGAATTTTTAAATTGGATTTTAATCTAATTTAAATTTATTAAATTTTGATAAAAATATAATATAATAAAATTTTATAAATAAATCATAACATATAATGATAATTTTTAAGTTGGTTTGGTGGTAAGAAAAAAAACTTCCTTACCGACAAAATGGAGGATATTGCATACTATATATGTTTTCAAAAAATTATCATTATATGTTATTATTTATTTATACTATTGTATTATATGATCATATTTATACATATATTTCTCTAAGCGACGAAGACTTTGTACTTGCAGACTTTTATTCGACTTGAAACTAGATCGAATTACTGCAGCCCGGCATACAGTGCTGGCTAGCCCGATGTATTTTACAGGCGCCAAAAGGACGCTCAATTTTCAATTACAAAAAGAAAAAAAAAACTTTTTCGAAAAATTGCTTTGCTCCCGGGAGTAGAATTGCCTTTAGATTATGCGATTCAAATATTACATTAGACAATGCATCCTTGTAGACGTATTATGTATGTGGCGAAATCCCGGTTCATTTTAATCCCCTTAAAAGATTGCAGGTTTTTCTTTTGAATTTTCGAGAAGTTTATTAATAGCAAATTTCAAGTGAAAAACTTTAATTGTAGAAATGTAGTTCTAAAAAACAACATACGAAATTTTTAATGATTATTTAATAATAATAATAAAAAAACAATATTCTGTTCTTAACTTTTCGACAAAATGTTATAAAAAAACAAGGATTATTAATAAGATAATAATGAAGTACAATAATAATAATAATAATTAGTAAAGATTAAGAATTTGCTGTACCATCAATTTATTTTATCGAAAATTTCAAATAAGTAATTTTATTTCATGATAATAATTAATTTTGAGTGTTTTTTAATATTATTGAAAAAAGAGGAAATTTGTATTTTAATTATTTTTTAATATTAAGCAATAATTAAGAAATAATAATGTTTCAAGATTTTGCTAACAGACCATAATTTGTAAAGAAATTTTACAAATTTAAAGAAGATGAAAAAAGTGAAATTGTGGACCCAACTTTGAACATTTTATTTTTAGAAATGTATAAACTGTAGGTTACGATAAAAAAATGATCAGTACCGGTAACCAAAAGATTACCCGTTTCAACATATATAAACAAAATGTAGATTTTTGAAGTTTTTGAAATAAAATGTTGAAGTTTTGTATGGGTTTTAAAGGTTTTGTTAATTTTAGTTTTAATTAATTTAAAGAAAACATTTAAAAAGATTTAAAATGGTTTAAAATGATTTCCTAATATCTTAGAAAAGAATGTAAAAAATTATAAAGCAAAATTATTCGTTGTGCAAGATCACCAAATTTTAGAAAAAATTTGAAGAAGTTGAAGAGATATTTAAAAGTTTTTAAAGGATACAAAACTAATATTATTTAAAATAGAATGTAGATTTTCAAAGGTTTTTAAAGAATTTTAAAATTAGAAAAAATCATTATCGTTAAATTTGTAATGATTTTTCAATTTTAAATTAAAAAATCAATTCAAACATTTATTTATAGAGAATATTTAAAACGATTTTAAACCATTTCAAAAGATTTAAAAAATAATCATAAAAGAATCTGAAAGATTTGAAGGCAATTTTGCAGAATTTTTTCAAAATTATAGAAAAACTTCGAATTATTTAAAAAAATATTAAATTTTTTTAAATTAAAAAATAATTAAGAATTTCCAAAATCTTAAAAAAAATTGAGATTTTTGAAGATTTCCGATTTAAATTTTGAAATTTTCTTTAAGATTTTGAAACGTTTGAAGATAATAAAATGATTTCCTTACGATTCTTTGGAATATGCAAAGCGATTTATCTTTTTTTTTTAATTAATTTTAAGGTACTACTCAAACAGATTATAGAATATTAAATGATTGTTACAAAATGTTTAAAAATAAAACAGGAAGATTTTTAAACAATTTTCGGAATAATTCGAGCCAGTTTAAGTATATTTAGGAATTCTCGAAATTTTAAAGGCTAAAAATATTTTAAAACGTTGAAAGATTTCCAAACATTTGTAAAATATTCTTAAGTTTTTTCCAATCATCAAACAGTCTTTTAAACTTAATTTTTGTTAACTTTTACTCTCTTTAAATATCTTTTAAACTAATCATTTTTTTCAAAAAATGTTTTAAAATCCTGTAAAATAAGATAAATTCGTAGATATTTTCTAGATACTTTTTCGATATATCTAAAATCATCCAAAATCTTTTTGTATTTTCTCGAGAATGCTAGGAGATTTATATTTATATAACATTAAAGGAAAAAAAAAACAAAGAAAAGAAAAAAAAAGTAATATGAACATTTTTATTTTGTATTAAAATGATTTTTTCTGTCAAATTATAATTATCCTAAGTTTTTTTATTCTGGACTGAAATATCTTAAGAGGATGGTAGTTCAAAAATGTAGTTGGAAATTCGTCTTTTTGGTTTGAAAATTCTTGTTGTGGGAGAAATTTCATATATTTTTTTAAAATCAAAATTGCCAATGTTTTGTTTAAAATATGATTTTTCTTGGTTGAGGATTTTAATATTTTATTGAGAATTAAGATTTTTGGAGTGACTAAAACTGTTTTTTTATATAATTAAAAAATTTTTTGATTAAAGAATCAAATACTTGGGACCACCCTAGTATCTACTATAGCGACTGTTTTTTGTTTACAGGAATGATCGATTGTAGGAAAGGTAGAAAATATTTTATAAACAGCGGGTACCTTGCAGTACAAGTTATGGGCGAATGGTATAAATATTAAATACAAAAGAAAAGAAATTTTTTTCGATTATTCATATATTATCTTAAATATAATAATTAATTTTCTTCGTCAATTAAAAAGGATAAGAAAATTAAGGGTACTCAATTATGAAGATTTTACCCTCAAAGGGTGAATAGATATTTGAATTCCTACCTTATC
Source organism: Belonocnema kinseyi (assembly GCF_010883055.1). NCBI lineage: Eukaryota > Metazoa > Arthropoda > Insecta > Hymenoptera > Cynipidae > Belonocnema > Belonocnema kinseyi. The sequence continues at coordinate 43,616,190 of NC_046666.1, read as the reverse complement.
TATTGATGGTAACGTAATCTATTCAATTGACAATTTAGTTCAAAAATGATAATTTATTAAAATTGGAAATAGTTCGTGGCAAAACCCATTCTATATTTTTTTTAAAATGATTATAATTTGACTAAGATTCCGGCAACTAAATTATTATTTCTTTCTTTCGATGGTTTTTAATATTTTAAAGAATTTTGTAGAAATTGTTGATGTAAGTTGTTAGCTTTAGGGCCAGGTGAAATGAAACCAATTAAGTCGTTTCAAAACTTTCGGCTCACAATATTGTCCTTCATCAGTGAGTTTTATTAAATCTGCGAAAAGTACTCAATACCTTGAAGGTACGCGGTTTCGCAATTGGAAGCAATCTCCCAGCGATTATTTTAAATAATCTCCTTTTCCCTGTTCATAATATTCCTGAGATGCCAGACCTAAAATAACGACGATTATTTAAAGAAATATCAAAAATAAATAAATTTGTTAAATTGTGTAATAGTGTATGAAACAATTAAAAAAAATGTTTTTCAATAAACTTTCAAAAATCGAGTGGGTTCTGATCTATACTAGACCACCGCCCACGCAAGGGACTCTGTTTATCCAGGTGCCCACTAGATGTCAGGAGATTGACCACCTGTTATCGGAACTTTACCTTTTTTTACCTGGAGAATCTTGATCCCCACCGCATGACCCTGGGGGCCTAGCGGCCCCACTCTTCCCGGCTAATAGTGAGGCTACGTAGTTGAGAAATTCCGACGTAGGAAGAACGTCGACTGTGTTCTGTGCTCAAGAGCTCATCACCCAAAAGGAAATAAGGATTCATCCTTGTTCCGGATTTCGAGGGCTGACATCCCGCAGGAAGAGCGAGGACCCGCGAAACAAACCGGAAGTAGGTGAGTGCGCGAAATTCAACTTCTTCGACCTCTTTTCCTACCGATCAGTCCCCAGTGATCGTGAACCGTTAATCGGGAAAAAACCGTGATGGTGATGCCTACCCAGCGAAATGGCTACCATCCGGAGTAGTGGACCCTTCGCCAAGCAGCGTCATGCCCAATCAAGTTTCTCCCTTCTCGATTACCGAGCCCAAGAAGGGAAAAAGTTTTTGTGACTTGTGCAAAAAGTTTAACATGTAACATATTTCATCCTAAGACCTAAGGATACCAAAATGGATGCTGGAAACTCAGGAGTATCTTAGGTCCTCTTAAGATAGACCCTTGAACTTTGTGGTTTATGGGTTGTTGTACCTCGAAAGTGGGATCGCAGCAACCTACACCTACTTGTAGTATATTATGTATGCGAGTGTACATATCGTTGAAAAAGTGAAATCTTAAACAAGAAGTACAAGTCCGGATTTATGTTTTGAATTTTTTAAACGAGTCAAGTGCTTATTGTGCAAGATGATTTTTTGTTGCGAGGAAATGAGAGTCGTGAGATTAAATCTTTTGCCATTAGGGTGGCCGAAAAAAAGTTTCGAATTTTTTTTCTGTATCATCTTATTTTCTTAGGTTCCCAAGGGAAAAAACTTTTTTTAAATTCAATCCAAAATGTAAATAGGTATAATAAAGTGCGGGCGTTGGGCCATTCTTTCAGGATTTCACGAAAATTCTTCAGAGAATACAAATTCATCATTCATTTTTAATTTCAACCTCCGAGTCCCTTTAATACTACCCCAAAAACCACCCCATGCAAATGGAATACGAATTTTGCAGAGTATTGCACTAAATTCTTATTTTTTTTCTCATTTTTAGATCCTCATAAATCAATAAATTAAAAGATGTTATGCATTTGTTAATTAATTTTTCATTGTTTAAACAATTTATTTTTGTTTAAATCCAACTTTTAAAGGGAAAAACTACAAAATCGTACTTCTTTCTAGTTTTTTAAAACAAGTTTGAAAATATTAGCTCAAGTTTGACTTTTTCAAAGTTAATTCTTATTTTTTCAATAATTTTTATTCGTTTAAACAATTCATTATCTTTTACTATCATAAATTAATGGTATTTTCCTAATATTTTCGCATAATTTATAAATGTGAAAAGTGAATTTCTTGATCTTAGTTGTTTATTTATTGTTGATATAATTAATAATTGTTTAAATGAAACTTGTGAAAGGAAAAAGCAGGAAAAAAATTTGGTTTCTATTTTTTTTAATAAGTTCCGTTACTTTCGTCTACTTTTTGGATATAATGATCTTCAAATAATTGCTAAGCAATTTTTTCTTAATTAATAAAATCATTATTTTATAATATCACAAATTAATGATATTTTCTAGATGCTATTTTCTGATTAATAAATGTTATTAACATATTTCTGAACATTTTAAAATAAATAAAAACAATTGAAAATAATAATTTCTTGGGAGGAAAACATTCTCTATATCTCTACAACTTCACTCGCTCCAATTTAGAAAATAAATTTTCCTTTAAAAATAAACAATAATTTATTAAAATTCCACCATTTTCTTAAATTAGTAAGAAGCGACAATAAAGAAAATCAATTATGAAAAATATTAGAATCAATTGAAATAACAGTAGTTACAAAAAATATTGTTAAAATCAATATGTTTTGGCTAAAGTATAGCATCAAGCCTAAAAATGGACTTAAATTAAGGCGTAACAATAGCTATACTTTTTGCTCTACAAAGTGTGAAAAATGTGGATTTTAATTAAATTGAGAACATATTCAAAATAAAAAAATGTATTAACAACTTTCAAAATCCGGTTTTATTTTTTAAACCGTGTCAAGGTTCACCGAAATGCGGTGAACGTAAAATAAATATTTTTGGTGTGCCTATTACACACTTCGTATTTTTTAAACATGAGCCAAGTGTTAATTAAATTTACGCATAAGGATAAAACTTGGTATTGAGGAACAGAGTCGTGTAGATATCTTTATCCATGCTTTTAAAGAATTTTTTAAAAAAGAAATCTATTTAGGGATCACCCATAAATTACGCGGAATGCGTTATATAGGGGGGGGGGGGGGCATAACTTTGACCTTTGTCCTACATGCAACAAAATGAGGACTTTCAATAAAATTTTTGCAACAATAACATTCGCGCAAACAAATACCTTTATTTCAATCAACCTTGACTGGAATAAAACTTTACTGTAAACAATTGTTATAACCACATAAAAATTATTGCACAACTTCATCAATGTTTTAAAAGCAATAACGTTGATATAGTTGTTGCATATATTTTTAACAATTTTTTTATGCATCCAAATAATGTTTGCAACAGCAATAACAATTGTGATGATACTAATGATATACAATTATTGTTCAGTAAATAACTATATTATTATTTTTATTATTACAATTGTTACATAACTGAAACCATGCAATTGCTGTTGATTTTCATAAATATTGAGACTTGCAATATAATAACAATAAAATAATTATTCATGACACAGAATCTTCAGGTATTGCCTCACAATAATTTTTTTCAAGACCTTCAGTTCTGATTGAATTATATATAATAAAATGTTCACCATAAAAAAATGTAGAAATAATAAAATGGTTTTTGCAGGCAATAATATTCGTAGCAACCGTTTTATTTGTTGAAAAAAATGACTTATGTTATGCAATTTCATGAATTTTAAGATAAGAATAAAATGTAATGACGACCTTCATAATTTTATTATTTTTCAGAATTGTTTAAAGAGTTTCTTAATTTATGGATGTACTGGTACACCATTTTTAAACCTACTAACATTAGAAGTTTTTATTCTAATACTGGGAAATATTTTTATTTCTATATAAAATTGTTTTTACTCCAAATTACACAGAAAAATGATTGTTTGAATTAAATGAACATTTGTTTGGCCCTATATTCAACATGGAACTTGTTTGATACAAATAAAATTCGTTTGAGTTAAACATTGACGCGTTTAAATTAAATATTATTTTAATCAAACAAATATTTATTTGACTATATCAAAGAAAGAATTTGTTTGATTTAATTTTTTTTAAATCGGAGTGTAAGATTTTTAAATTTAGTAGCATTCAAATTCGGTATTAAAAAGCTTGAAGGTTGTTTTGCTGCAGTATGTCATGTTCCATGTTGTGTAACATCAATTTTTAATAATTTATTGCTCTCAAACTAAAAACGAAAAAGTTTTACTCAAGGTTACAAGCTTCATTCGTAAGAAAAGTATTTCAAACTGATTTTTTTACAAGAATAGTTATAAACAATAATAAAAATATTCGATACTCATAATAAAATACAAATGCAGTTGTTATAGAATTGTTTGAATTTTCTGAAAAGCAAGAATATTTTTTATTTATAATTTGATACTCATAATTAATCAATTTTAAATTCATAATCACTAAAAGATGAAATCAACGTTCACTGAAATCCTTGGCAAAATTTGTGTCAAACAAATTCTACAACTACCTTATTTTTCAACTTATCAAAAACTAAAGCCTTCTACTAAGCGTTACACTGCGAGTCACACCTAATAATAGAAGGAACAATTCAAAGAATTGAAAAATTCTTTATAATAGATAAATCCTCGATTTCATATTATTAAATAAAAATGCTATTAAATTGCATAATAATTTAATCTATCTGTAAACGAGACACAGGAACATTGAGACTGAGTACAGCATAATCAGTGAACTGGATAAAAAATTGTTTATAAACACGGACAAGAAAAAAAGTGACACAATGGTAATCGTGCGTGAAAACTTTCATTACAGGTAGTAAATGGTTCATTGCACTCTAATTAAAATGGATCTCTGCCAAGAACCTTTTCTCTTTAAAAGAAATCCCTGTGATTAATCATATCAGAAATGATACTACTGAAGATTATTTTTAAATTCCTGGTGGCTTTTTACACGTGACGAATAATAATTTATGGACTAATATTTATTAATCTTACTGATAATCGGTACGTGCATTTCTCTTATCTGTAATAATCGGTTAATAATTATTCTCGATATCTTGCTTGACCCCGATCCTTGGCGAACCAATATATTAAATCGGTGAATTTCTTATATTAAGGGTTGGAATTTTTTCAGGATGAATTTATTTATGAAGCATCTTTTTGTCAA
>NC_046666.1:43604701-43611051 GCF_010883055.1 Belonocnema kinseyi | reverse complement strand
TTAAATATTCCATTTTTGTTTCAAAAAATATTTTTTCAGCTTAGAAATTGAACTGTTCAGATTAGAATTTATTTAATTGCTGGAATTTTAAGTGTATTTTTGAAATGTTTGTTTACAATTTTATTTTTTAGTCTATAAATGATCAAAATTCCTATCTATTTATCGCAGGCAATTAAGAAAATCAAAAGATTTTCGGTTGAAAGTTCATTCTTTTCGATTGACAGTCTACTATTACATTTTTCGTTAGGAATTAATTTTTTTTATTTAAAAATGGTATTATTTGGCTCAAAATTAAATTCTTTTATTAAAAATTTAACAATTTTGTAAAAAGGCATACCTTTTGGTTCAAATTCAACTGCTTTTTTTAAAGTCGTCTTTTTTGGTTTGATAATTCAGCACTGATTTGAATTTTGATTCCTTCTGAAGTAACAACATTTTCTGTACAGAAAATTTTTATTACATATTTTGTTCATCTTTTTGGTTTAAAAATGTATCTCTTCCTATAAAAATTTCATTTTCTAGGTTAAATTGCAACTGCCCGGTTATAAATTATTTAATTTTGTTTACTCAATATTACTAAAAATTCGACAATTCAGCAGAAAGTTTAACCATTTAGTTGAAAATTGACTTATTTTATTTAAAAGATCATTTTTTTGTTTGAAGATTCATAATTTTAGTTAAAAAATTGTTTATTTTTATGGTTACAAATAATTTTTTTAAACTGAATATTTCATTAATTTGTTTAAAATTCAACTGTTTTGTAAAAAAAATCCTATTTTTAGTTCGAAAATTTAAATATTAGTTGGAAAATTCATGTACTTTTTTTAAATTTTCTTTTTTGATAGAAAATTAATCTTGTTGCTTTTAAATTTAACTGTTTGGTAGAAATATATATATATATATATTTTTTTTTTAACAATTCCAATTGTAAATTGTAAATCGGTTCGAAATTGAATTATTTTAATTGAACTTTGGGAAAATTAAAGATTTTTCAATGGTAGATCTTCAAAATTAAACAGTTCAAAAGGGAATATTCCAAAACATTGTAAATCTTTTTTAAAAAATTATTTGGACGTTTTAAATGAAAAATTTCTGTAATTTTTATGATTTAACTTTGAAATGTCTTCAATTTTCAATATTTAGGATAGGAAGTTTTTGCTTTGATATCAAAAAACATACAAAATTTAAGAAATTTTATTTATAGATCTTCAAAATTCAATAGTTTTTAATTTAAGCTCTTTAATTTATACATCTTTAAAAGTAAAGAGTTTTCAATAGTACACTTTTTTTAAATCGAAGAATTTTAAATTGCAAGTCGTGAAAATAAAAGAATTTTCAACTGAAATTTTTTTAATTGAACTTAAAAAAAATCCAAGATAAATAACTTTAACATATAAATCTTGGTTACTGAATAATTATTTGTAATTTACAATCAATTTTTTTAAATTTTAATTCATTTTCATTCAATTTTGAAGATTTCTATTTGAAAAATGGCTTTAATCTTCCAAATCATACAAATAAGAGAAATCTTATTTACACATTTTTAAAATTGAAGAATTTTTCGATCTAGCGTTTAAAAATGGTAAAATTTGGAACTAAAATACATCTTAAATTACAAAAAAAAAGTTTTACAATTGAAGGTTCAGAACTCAAAAAATGTACCTTTATTTGTCAAAATCAAAAACACTTGAATTTTTATTAATGCATCTTTAAAATTAAAAAGTTCTCAGTTCTAAATCTTGAAAAAATAAATCATTTTTATTTAAAAATCGTGAAATTTTCAGAATATTTAGTTGTAGATCTTCAGAATTGAAATATCAGAAAAAATGTTTTACATTACCTACCCTTAAAATATAAATCTTGAAATTTGAATAATTTGTAATTCTATATCCTTAAAATTCATGAATTTTTAATTGTAACTGTTTAAAATTGCAGAACTTTAAATTTTTTAAACTTTAAAATTAAAGAATTTTTAAATTTTGACAATTTAAAATCTAAAATTTCTGTGATTTTTGCGCTTTTATTCCGAATATTCTTTAGTTTGGGAGATTTAGAATTGAAAACTGCTTTTGTTTTCCAAAATCAACGATATCGTAATATTTTTAATCATAGAGTTTTCTCTTATAAATCGTTGAAAATTGAAAGATTTTGAATTGTAACTCGTAGATCATTAAAATCCAACGATTTTTAATTGCAGATTTTCAAAATTGAACTATAATAAAAAACATTCAAAAATACATCATTTTAAATTATAAATTTGAAAAATGAAAAGTATCTTCAATGTTAAATCTTTAAAATATACCTATTTCAAAAAGTTATTCAAAATTTTATAATTCTAAACTATATAAATTTTTTTCTTTGCTTCTAATTACTGCCGAGATAAAATATTATATTTAAATAAAAGTTTCAGATTATTGAAAAACTGAATAAAAATAAAATTAAAAATCAAATTTAAATTATACAAAAGCCGATGTAGCTATTTTAATATTTATTTTATGATATGATTAACAGTATTATATTATATTCCTCTAAAATGAAACATGTATTGCAATTTTATAGTAGGCATTAAAAATAAGAAGCTTGTAATACAAATTTTTGTAGTATATAATATTTCACAAAATGAATTTGTTCTTCAACATGGAAGGTGTGATAATAATATACGATTAGTACCTATACCATAAAAATAATACACACCATAAAAATAATATTTACATCGCAATTTGAATCTAAATAGGCGATTATACTTAAAGGTTTTGCATTTTCTAAAGTATTTTAAACATTTTTGCTGTGGATTTCATAAAAAGTGAATGACTCCGTAATTGAGGTGTAGCAAGGAACGAATTAAATTCATTACCACTGTCTTGAGTCTACCTGTTGCACCTTATCGCGCTCAAGGAAAAACGCCAACTTGGCATATCGTACTCATTGCTTTTAAAAATACTTGTTACAGTCTAAAGTTCAATTTTAATTTCTCTTTTTATACGCTTATTTTCATTATACATTTTTATCCATATGTTCAAGTTTAATCTTTCATCAACGGAAGTACCTCGTCACTAGAAATTTGAGTGATTACTGGTCACTTTTTATCGATTCAAAGAAAAAGAAAACAAGAAAACATCATTCAGGCAAAATACCTATGTACAAAAACAATTCACTTTTGATTCCAGGGTTTTTAAATTCTTTTCTTAGAAAAAATGTTTGGATGCTGTAGCAAACGACTGCTTAGAGATTTAACTAAATATTCTATAGTTTTTAAAAATAGATACAAAATAAAATTTTTTTTGGTTGATTCATCTGGGAAATTTTGTTATCCTTAAATGAAAGAATCTTTAGATTATCTTTATGATTGATAATCCGATAACATTCAAGTGTAACATGGTTCAGAACGGAAAGTAGGATACACCTAAAAAAATATTTTTCTTTTAAATTAGTCAATCGTGTCTTTAACATATTTTTTATTGAAACAAAAATTACTTTAAAATGAAGAAAATACTTTTAAATTAAGGAACATTTTTTATTAGAACCAAAAACCATTTTTTCTAAACAAACAAATTTCTTCGACTGAAAGAAATTTAATACAATAAAAAATTTGTTCTATTTTGATTCTAAGATTTTTACTTTTTTTTTAGAAAAAAAAAACAGTGGTAAAATTAAAAACATTTTTAGTTTGATGAGAGAATTTATTTGACACATATGAAAATTCTTGTATGATATAATCAAAAATTGTTTAGAGATTTAACTAAATATTTTCTGATAGTTTAAAAATAGTAAAGGAATACAATTTTGTTAGTTGATTCATCTGAAAAAAAATTTTAAAATCTCTAGATTACCTTCATAAATGATGAACCGAAAAAGATAAATTTTTAAAAACTAAATCAACCAAAACTAACTTGAAAATGAAGAAAATCTTTTTAAATATAAGAAAAATTGTTATTGGAACAAAAAAAATATTTCTTTCGAACCAAAATAAATTTCTTGTACTCAGAGCTAATGAGTTTTTTATTTATTCACAGCATCTTTCTCTGATCATATCATGCAAAAATGGTATTATAGTGTGGAAGATTTATTTTTAGATTAAAAGTTTCTTATTTTTCTCCCAATCTAAAATACACAGAAAAAATTTAAATAATCGGCAAAAATGTAATAGCATTTCAATTTTTTTTTTTGGTCTACTTGTCAGTTTTTTATTATTTTTTCGTAATGTGATATATCCTGATCAAAATGGAAATTAAAACGAAATTAAAAAAATGTATGATCCTCAGAAATTTTCAGAAATCCTCAGATTTTTAGTTTGAGAATTTGATCAAACTTTCCTATGGATTTCAAAATTATGATAATTAGTTATGTACAGTTTTTGTTATTAAATGTTAATAAAAAATAAAATGTTGCTGAGAAACTATTTTTAAGTTAGAATTTTTTGAAAATGAGAAAAATCGCATTTTTTAAGATTCAGTTGGTTTCGATTAAAAAATTATGCTTTATAACTTTTTTTAACAGCTGTGAAGTCTAAGAATAAATTTTGTTGAGTTAGCAGACAATTATAGCTTGCTTCTCAATTATCAAATTGAAAAATTGTATAAATAATAATAAAAAAATCCCAAGAAAGAAAATATTCGACATGAAAAATTCCCAAAATTATAAAATTGGCGACAAATTAAAAATCCCGAAAAATAAAATTTTCGACACTGGAAAATTCCCGAACTTATAAAATTGCCGAAATATAAAAATCCCTACACTGTCAAATTTCCAAAAAAAAGAAAATATTCGAAATAGAAAATTCCGGAACTTATAAAATTGTCGACATAGAAAATTCCTGAACTTATAAAATTGCCGAAATATAAAAATCCCTACACTGTCAAATTTCCAAAAAAAGAAAATATTCGAAATAGAAAATTCCCGAACTTATAAAATTGCCGAAAATTCCCGATAATTCATTTAATATTACCGAATTTGTTATCCAACATTGGAAATTCCCGACATTAAAAAATTTCCCAATTACATTTCCGAATCTAAAAATTAAAAAAAATTGTAATCAATATTATTTATTTAATAAAAATACAATAATCAAATATTTTGATAAAATAGACATTTTTTATGTTCGATTTTTTGTTTAATTATTGCTCGATTCTAAAATAACACTAATTGAAAAAAGAATTCTTAATGCAAGTATTGTATAGTATTTTTTAAAGTTATTGCTCTTTAGAAAAATCTTGTTCTTGTATTTTCTTTTTCATTGAAAAATATTTTTTTCAACTATTGTTATATAAAAAACAATCGATTAAAAAACTAAATTGAACAATCAGAAAAAAGATTTTTCCAGCAAAATATTTTATTATTGAAAATTAAATGAATAAATATGATTGATTAAGATAAAATCTTTTTAATTGTTTACATTGAATAATTTTCTAGTTTCGGGAATTTTGCAGTATCGGATGTTTTACAATTCAGCAATTTTTTGTCGGAAATTTTATTATTCAAAAATTTTCATATTCGCTAAGATTATAAATTTGAAATATTTTCCTTTTTGGGGAACTTTACAGTGAAGGGATATTTATTTTTCGGTATTTATAAGTCGTCCTGATAATATTTGTTTGCATATAACAATAATAATAATAATAATATCGGGACGATTTAAAAATTCTAGAAATTTATCATTTATAAATTTTCCTGTGTCGACAATTGTATAGTGTCTGATATTTTGTAATGTCAGAAATCTTATTTCGGGAATTCTCTATTATCGGAAATTTTCAAATTCGGTAATGTTATAAACTTTCATAAATTTTCCAATTGCTGAATAGTTAATTGTCCTAAATTTTGTAATCAAAGGAATTTTATATTTCAAATACTATCTTTTTCTTGAATTTCACAGTGTCAGGAATTTTATTTTGCGGGATTTTTGAGTCGTCCCAAAATATAAAAAATTTTCGATTTCTTTTGGTCGTTTGAAAAATTAAAAAAAATATATTTTCCGTCACTTTAAAATTCTCGAAGCAAGTGTCGACTCAGCCCTATAAGGAAATGACGGTCAAGGCGTGCACTGATGATCCTGAAAGAAGCCGACAATCCGCAATACAAGACCACTAACTATAATACATTGAATACTCAGCTTTCTCGAAATATCCAATCCTGTTATGCATTTACAAGAAAACCAGAATTCTGGTCTGGTTGGCGCCAACTGCTTGTTTTCCTTTGAAAAACGTCATACTGAAGGACCAAGTTTTCTTATGATGAATCCTCTGTATCATTGCATTTACTCTCAAGAAAGACAAGAAGAGAGCTCGACTTCCGGAATCTTTTAAGATCACAGACTTCACACTCTTTCCCCTATTCCCATCTTTCCCCCCCCCCCT
>NC_046666.1:43576704-43604601 GCF_010883055.1 Belonocnema kinseyi | reverse complement strand
TTTTTTTTTTTTTTTTTTTGAAAATATAACAACTTGGTTGAAAGTTGAACTGTTTTGTTAAAAATTTATTTCATTAGTTGAAGATTCCTATCTTTGGTTGGGAATTCAAACATTGTACTATTTTTTAGAAAAGTCGTCTCGTTTTTGTTCACATTATTTTTTATTTTTTTATTATTTGATTAAAAAATTACCATTAGTTTAAAAATTAGTTAGTTAATTAATTATAAAAAAGGTTAGAAATTTAACTCTAGTTAAAAATTTCACTATTTTGTTTAAACTTTAATTATTTTCTTGATAATTTAACTATTTTGTTGAAAAGTAATATTTTTCGTCGTAAATGTTACTGTTTTGTTGATCATTCGTCTTTTTGGGTAAACAATTCGTGCTTTTAAATAAAAAATTCAATTTTCTTCCAAAAAATTCGACTTTTTGGTTTGAAAATGCAACTGTTTTTTTTTTAAAGATAATTTTGTTAAATTTTAAATTGGATTATTTGGTTGAAAATTCGTCATGTGTGGTAGAAAATTATTTTTCTAGATTCAAAATTTAACTACTTGGCCGAAAGTTGAACTACTTCGTTACAAATTTATTTCAAATGTTAAATATGTATATCTTTGGTTAAGAATTCAACTATTTAGATGAAAATTAACTTTTTTGTTGACAATTGAACTTTTTTTAGTGAATTTGCCTTTTCGGCCTACCATTTGTTTACACTATACAAGTTTAAGTAATCAATTTTTTGTTGAAAATTTATCTTTTTTATTTGAAAATTCAAGTACTTCGTTAAAAATGTATCTATTTCAGTCGAAAATTCAACTATTTGTTTCAAATTAAATGATTTTGCTGGAAGTTGAACTATTTTATTAAAAATTCGTCTTTTTCTGTGAAAAATTAATCTTTTGGGCTTAAAAAAAATTTTGTTTTCTAAAATTTTCAGCTTGAAAATAAAACTCTCGTCTAAAATTAATCTCTTTTGGTGGAAAATTAACGTTCTTTTAAAATACATTATACACTGAAAATTCAACTATTTTGTTCAAAAGTAATTTTTTGGACGAAAATTCAACTTTTTGGTTAAAAGTTGGACTCTTTTGCTTCAAAATATCCCTGTTTGGATGTAAATGCAAATTTTTGTCATAAAATTATTTTTTTTTGCAAATTCCACTATATATCTCTTTTTTAATTTAAAAGTTACCTGTTTTTTAAAGAAGTCGACTTTTTAGCTTCAAAACAAAACTCTTTCGTTGAAAATTTTTCCTTCTGGGTATAAAATTAACCTTTTTTAGTTAAAAATTAAACTTTTTTTAAAATTCAATATATTTTTTCTTTAAATCTTAAGCGTTTCATTTTTAGTTGAGTATGGTTCCTCTATTTTGAGAGCATTTTCAACAGTGAAGTCTGAGATCAAAAATATGTTTTGAATATTTATATTGTCTATATTTAGAATTTATTTTTGTTATTTTATACAATATTATTTTATATTATTAGCAGTTCAATATGGTCATCATATGCGGATTCGCCTTTAGATAAATCTACAAATAAAAATTTTTTTTAGTAATTTTTTAAAAATGTTTCCTCTTATTTATTATATTTTTTTCATTTAAGAACTTGACATATATTTTTTATTATTACACCTGGTCAGGAAATAATTATTCAGAACGGACTGTAATTGCAGATAAAAATTCCTAGATTTCTGCTCTGTAGATTATGCGACCTTCAAAAATCAAGTTCCTTCCAGTTTAAATCAGTTGGATTTATTTTCAGACAATAAATATTAGATCATGCAAGAGCTAATATAAAAAAATTATTTTAGTTATTATATTTCAGGACTACTAATTGTTTAAAAATTATACTTTTCGTAAGTAATTTCCAGGATCGTAAAGAGCATTTCTTAGATAAAAAAATTTTCAAGACAGCATAATAGTTTTTATGATAGAGTCATAATTAAAGTTGATGAAGTCCTCATTTGAATTTAAAATAACAAAACTGACATTCACTTTATGAGGCTGTTCCCATTCTTGGATTTGAAGAATATAGTAAAAAATGTTCGTCATTCACCGAAATGCAGACACATTTTTTCACTAACTTAATAAAAATATGCAGATATGACCGAACTTAAAAAAAAGTTATATGTATTTTACAAACAACACTTACATGTAAAAGATAACTGTGTAAAGTGAAATACTTGCAGCACATCGGAAAACGTGTTTAAAATGAATCTGAAAGCAGTCGAATTTTTTTTAAATACCTACAATAGTACAGGGAGGCGATCTATTTTCGTAGTGCTTTCGTTCGAAATAAAAGTTCACGACGTTTCCACGGTCTTTGAAAGTAAATAATAAGTACTTCTTTAAAAGTAAGTAATAAGCACCTCTTTAAACAGATAAAAAATACATTTGTTCAAAATCAAGGTAGAGCAGAATCTGTGAGTAAAACTATCCTGAAGGTATTTAAAAAAAATTTTTTTATACAAGTTTGGTATAAAAAAAATTAAGAATCGAAGTAATCAAAGAGAAAAATAAAAAAATATTTTAAAAAAATAATTGGTCAAATTTCAAAAATTGAAGAACATTATATTTTAGTATTGTGTGAAATAAGATTCTAAAATATTTTATTACGAATTTTGTAAAAGATCAAATGCAGAAAAAGAAAATTTTCGAAATGGAAAATTCTTTTCTATAGTCCGAATAATGGTCTTCTGAATAACGCACGATGTATTCTCTAAACTCTAAACGTACTGATGAAATCGAGCCATATTTAAAATTTCGCGCAATTCGAGATAACCGTATCACAAAGAACTTTTCAAATAGCCCTACAGTCTAATAAAATACTGATTTCGATTCAAATATCGTACATCACTCGCAGGGTTATACACGTCTTTATGCGAAGCTCAACGTACATAAAGTCGAATAAAAAAACCATGTAATCCCCGTAAAGCCGTGTCTAACCCTACTTGTGATGTGATATACTATTATTTAAACGAAAGATTACATTTTCAGGGCGACCCTTTTAATTAAAGAAAAAAATCACATTTTTCCCCCTGTTCGCAAATATTTCTCACGGTCAATGAAATTCAAAAATTCAAACTCTAAAGATAAAATTTTCCATCTGAAGTAATGAAAACTATGCTGAAAATAATTTAAATCAATTTTAAGCCAGAAAATTAAAAATTTAACGATTATATTTTTTTTATAAACTGAACTCCTCTCCCCTTACAAATTATATTGTTTTTATTTTAAATAGCTTAAAAATCCTTAAAAAGCTTCAACATTTTATTTCAAAATATTGAAAAGTATTTATGTTGTTTTACATTTAAAAAATTTTTAAATTAATTTTGAAACTTTTCAGTACGTAAAAACATCTTTTAAAATGATTGAATTTTTTTTTTAATTTAAAAAAAATATCCTGCGAAATAAAAAATAGGAAATTTCTTAATCACTTCCGGATTAATTTTTGTCAATTTTAGAAATCTTTTAAAATCTTTCAAAATATTTTAAAATTAATTTTTCAAAATCAAAAATCATTTTCAAGTTTCGTAGAAATCTAAAAAAAATTCTTTTATTTTGTTTGAAGCTTTTTACAATAAAATTATTAAAAAGCTTCTAAAGGTTTTAGTTTTGTCGGTATACGTGAATACTCACTTTGTATTATTTCAAATCATTTGAAACTTTCAATTAGTTTTGATTTTTTTTTTAAATTTCTAAATATTTTTTTAACTTTCTCCGTTTTTTTAAAAGATTAATAGGTTTTCAATATTTGTTTATACGAAAAAATTCAAACTTTTTTATTTCAAATTAAAATACTTTAAATAGAACAATTAAAATTGTAACTTTTAAAGTTTAGTTTTAAATATTCAATTCGTAATTACTAATTTTAAATTAAGAGCCAGATGCTTTTAAATATTAAGCAATTCTTATTTTTCTTAATTAAAAAATGTTTAATTTTCAAATAGTAGATTGAAACAATATTTGAAAGTCAACAAAGGCCTTTAATTATAAATAAATTATTTTGAGGTAACTTTAAAATTGAAAATATTTTATAAAGTTCTTATTGGTCATTTAAATTTGTTTAATTGCTAAGACTTTCAAATTGAAACAGTTCAATTTTTTAGCATAAAAATTGGGAAATTCTTCAATTTCGAACTGATTCCCAATCGTCTTGTACAATAGGAAAATAAGAGCTCTTTTTCTGAAAAAAAGTGCGCTTGATTGTAGCGCATACGCACTTGTCACTCACTTCTTCCTCCTTGCTGTCACTTTTCGTGCGGCTCGTCGCAGTACAATAAAGTGCTATTTTACTGCCGCTCCGCCGACAAATAAAGTGTACTTGTTCTGCCTATTTCACATAAAAATGTTTTTTTTATCAAAAATTATATATATTTCAAACACTTCTAATTTTTCATTTGTTAATTCTTTAAAACTGCATTTTAAAATTCTTTGAATGAAGCATGTACACTTAAAAATTAAGTCTAATCTGAAAAAATTTAAAGTGAAAGATTTTCGAATTAGTGGATGATATCATAATGGGAAAAGATAACAATTCACTAATTATTTTTAAAAACTGTTGAAATCGAACTTGGACAGATTTTTTTTTCTAAAAATTTGTAAAATTCCCTGTAAAAAAATAAATTCACTGTCATTTCCCGGTTTTCCCTGGTATCATAAAATTTCCAGTCATTTTCCGGGATTTTCGGTTTCCCGGTCGAGCGGACACCCCGATTTAATTGCAATCCACAGCCTAGCCTATTGCAATTTGTGGTCAGTGCCGCTTTCAATATGGCAGCTGACACCTCTGCTCGGAAGTGGACTTCTGTCTCATTTAAATGTTGTTTTCGATGTTACATAATGTTTTTTCGCTTTCCGCAAAAATTAAATTTTTTGTGTTTATCTAGTTCTGTACTGCCATCGACAAATATTAAACCGTAATTTTTCCCAAATTTGAAAATCCAAGAGCATAAACGGTATAATCCATTTTTCTCAATTCTGACAAAGCTCTTAGAAATAGTTCAATTTTGAAAGCTACTAATATTTATAAGATCCCATATAAACTAAACTAAAAAGGAGATAAATGAAAGTAGGAAAATACCTTCAGAATGTGATTTTCCTGTTATTTATCCATCTGTATGTTTATAGTAGATATGAATATTTTTACAAACAGATGTTGCAAAAGAGAAAAGAGACAGGTTGACCTGTAAACCTCATCGAATAAAATTAACGAATAGATATGTTATTGACGCTTTTCTTTCACACCAGAAAACCCCTTGGAATATGTGGCGATGGGTGCGACCGTTTCTGAGCATTTGAAACCTCCTCGATAGAGCAAATTGGAATGCAAACTGCATTTGCAAAGCAATGTGACTATCAGCTATTTACTGATGCTTACGTCACTGCCAATAGCAAGTCATACTAGTGATTTTATATTTTTTTATGTATGTTTTTCCCATTATTTTCTCTCGTTAAGTGAGCATTGTGTACCGGTGATGCGATGCGACAAACATCATCTGTGCTACTGCATTCTCTGCTTGTGAAATTATTATTGTCAGCATTGTTGGGAGTTGACGGACCGAAACTTGCAACGTTTGCAAATGTTACAGAGAATTTCAATTGGGAGACGTTTCCTTTTTTACAATCTTCTCTTTTTAAGCTAAATTATAAATATATCGCATTTTTTAAATAGAAAATTAATGGGGATTTGGAAATTAAACGTTAGAGAAAGGATGCCGTAAGGCAGGGCAAACCGGGACACGCCGGGGAAGACAATCCACACCTAGTTTCATATTTTCTAATTTCATATCTTTTTTTTCTGAATGAAAATCCAAAAGATTTTTCAGCATTTTCTCCAAAATAAGGGTTAACTTTCCTTTTAGAGAATGTTTGTTCAGTGTTATTAGGAAGTTTTAATAAAAATAATATTTGTTTTCTGCATTTTGGTTAAGTCGATGTAAAAAAAAATTTAATATAACATAATAAAATATAATACCATAAATCATAATTATATAAAAAATGTGCAACAGAAAATTAACTTTATTTTATAAACAAGATTTACAGCTTTCTAAGATAATGTTTGTAATTTATTCAAAACGAATAAAAATTCCTATTTATTTATCAGAGGCTTCACAGTTTTTTCTCTATTCACATCTTTTTCCTACCTTTTTTATATTGAAAATTATACTATATGATGAAAAATTTAATTATTCTGTTAAAAATTCAACAATATTTTCCGAAAGTTATGCTTTGTAGTAAAAAAATTCAAGTATTTTATTAAATATAAACTTTTTTTGAAAATGTATACATTCGAGTTGAAACTTCAATTTTTATTAGAAAATTTGTCTCTTTGGTTTAAAAATGTAACCATTTTGGTTTAAATTTTTTTCTTAATTGAATGAAAAATCTGTTTTGATTGAAAATTCGACTACTTTGTTAAAAAAAAAAACTAATTTTTTTAGTTAAAGATTCATTCTTGTAGTTGAAAATTCATCATTTATGGTTGAAAAATAAATTTTTTATTAAAAATTCATCTTTTTTGTTTAATATTTTCATTATTTGGTTAAAAAATTAATTTTTTTTTTAATTTAACAAACTTTTCCAAAATTCATGCCTCGTGGTCAAAAATTGAAGTATTTAGTAGAAAATTAACTTTTTCTTGAAAAATTATAAATAGAGGTGAATAATTTAACTATTTTGTAGAAAATTCACCTCTTTTGTTAAAAAAATTTTTTAAAATTTCTTTTCTCTCTGGACTGAAAAATCTTTTAGGTCAAAAATTCAACTACTTTGTTTAAAAAACCCATTTTTACAGTCGAAGGTTCATCGTGGTTGTTGAAAATTCATCTCTTCGGTTGGAAATGAATTTTTTTTATTTGAAATTTTCACAATTTGGTAAAAACTTTGTTCTTTCTTGATTCTAAAACTGTTGTAGTTGAAAAATCATTTATTTTCTTGAAAATTCATCTTTTTTGTTTAGTATTTTTATTATTTGGTTGAAAATATAATTATTTTGTTAAAATTCCACAATCTTTTCAAAAAGTCATTCTTTTTAGTTAAAAATTCAAGGATTCGGTTAAAAATGTAATTATTTTCTTAAAAATTCAACAATTAGGTCGACACTTATTTCTTTCTTAACTGAAAAATCTATGTTTGGTTGAAAATTCAACTACTATGTTAAAAAATGCATTTTTAAGTTGAAGATTCATCATTGCAGTTAAAAATTCATATCTTTGGCCGAAAATTAACTTTTTTGTTGAAAATTCAACTTTTTTGCAGAAAATTCGTTTGTTTATTTATTTGAAAGTTCCATACGTTGGTTCAAATATTTATTCTTTCTTGACTGAAGAATTATTTGTGGTTGAAAAATTAACTATTTTCTTGAAAATTTATCTTTTTTGTTTGACGTTTTCATGATTTAATAAAAAAAAGTTATTATTTTGTCAGAAATTCAACAATCTTTTCCAAAAGTCATGCTTTTTGCTCAAAAATACAAGTATTTGGTTGAAAGTGAACCTGTTTTTTTTGGAAAATTTATAATTAAGGGTTAAAAATTTAACCGTCTTGTAAAAAATTCATTAATTTGGTTAAAATTAATTTTTTCCTTAACTGAAAAATCATTTTTGATTTTTTTCTCGAAAACTAGTCTCTTTGGTTTAAAAATTCAACAATCTGTTTGAAATTTTTTTCTTTCTTGACTGAAAAATCTTTTTTAGTTGAAATTTCAACTATTTTTTGAATAAATCAATTTTTTTAGTCAAGAGCTCATTATTGTAGTTTAAAATTTATCTGTTTGGTTGAAAATAAATTTTGTCGTTGCAAATTCAACTGTTTTGGTGGAAAAATAATCTTTTTTGATTGAAAATTCATCGCTAATTCTTGGAAAATCTTTTTTTAGTTGAAAACGCAACCCTTTTGATGAAAAACAACATATTTTCTATCATACTGAATTCAATATGGTATCAATATTAATTTAATTAAAAAATAATGTATTCCCCTATTATTCCTCTATTTTTGTCAAAATCGCTCTATTTTCTCTCTTATTACCGCATTTTGCTAAAAATATTAGAAAATTAGTAACGTAGTTTATGTCCGCTCTCTAAGATTTTAACATGCAATATTGTTCACCTTAAGTTGATCAACAAATAAAAAAAATATATATTTTGAAAAAAGAATAAAGACAATTAATCCTGGATTTGTAGTAGAGAATTTTTAAATCGCGTGGGTTATATCTGACATCCTGACCAAAAAAGGTTGATCACGACGCGGATGCAGGTTCTCGATTTCCCTTGGTACCAGCGAGGTCTCAAAAGGTCGTCGCCGTTTTATGTACTACCATCCATCGATCCTCGACCTCGAATTGCGAAGCCGATTCAAATTGCGCACTTGTGACAACCACGGCCAATGACTTTTCGAAAAAATAACAAACCAACATGAAATCTAAATCTATTCATTGCATAAAGGTTCTCGCTTAATCGATTCCACACTGTGTTGGCTGATTAAAGCGTGTGCTCACATAAAAGGGGCTATTTGAGTCAAATTTAGAGTTTTACGTTCCGGTGCTTCATTGTTTGAATTTCAATCAAATATAAAGACTACACAATTTCTGAGCACTAAAGAAAGTCATCAATAATATTATTATATTATTAAAACAAATTTCTTTCAGGGTAAGCGTGAATCGCTCGGTTCTGATTTCGTTATACTGATCAATCTCTTTAGCAATTACCCCATGCAAAGAGCTCCACAGGGTCACCATGTAAAGCTCTTCGGGAGGGCCCATTAGTATCCAAGATATTTTTCGCCACACTTTGATGTCCTGGCATACTTCTTTGGCTTCCTTTAGGTCCATACATTTTCTCATACAAACTCTTGTTTTTCTATGGATTTAAAAAAAAATATATTTTCGACGATAATTCAGGCCCACGCATTCCCAAAAATTTTTCCACGGTCTGCCTGTGGGTACGCTATCATTTACTTTAGCAAAATAAATTTGTTTTTTCAGCCGCCCGTCATTCGATCTCTCAACGCGCCAAACCATATTAAGAAATTTCTTTGATTCTTGTTAAACAGTGTTCCCTCTTCCCCAGATTCTTTAGGAATCCTCCCACTGCTGCTTTAGTCCATTAGCTTTTTACTGCAGTCATTGAGCCTTAATTTTACTCTTATCTGTTTCTTGGTAAGTACATGTTTCGTTATCGTAGAGCCCAGTAGGCTCACTCACTGTGCAGTACAGCAGCGAGACCTGTACCTGCATAGCAAAGGATAAGAGTAAAATTCACACTTAATGTCTGCGGTAAAACGCTAATGGACAAATTCACCATACACGTATCGTACTTTTTGAATTCTTATTTTTTATATTGTATATTGTACATATTGTAAAGCTGCTTGGAAGGCTATAAATATACGCCAAACGATTTGAACAAAATTAATTTTTCCTGGAATCAGGTTGGCCGCAGGTCAAGGAAAAGTCAGGGAATTGCTAATGCAAGCACTTTCAATAACTGTTACGGTTAATAAATTTGGAATTGTTTCATTCTTTTTATAAAAAATTTGGAATTGTTTCATTCTTTTTATAAAAAATTCTATGTTACAAGATTAACATTCTAATTTTTGAATATTAATTTTTTGTTTGGGGAGAATAAAAAATTGGTCACGATAAATTTAGAAAAAAACAAATTTACAGGCACACTGATATAATATTATTGCCAGTGATTTATTTGCCTGGTTTTTCTATTTCTTTTTTTACAGTGGCTTCCTCCTGAAAATAATATTTCATGTTAAAATTCATTTGTTGTTGTAGAAATTTCATATATTTTTTTATTAAACATTATAACATTTTACCTCGGTTGAAAGATAAACTACTCCAATTGAAAATTCATTTTTTAGTAGATGATTCATTTGTTTTGCCAGAAAATTAATCTTGATATTTCAAATTTCCTCTTTTTTGGTTAAAAATGCAACTATTGATTTAAAAATTAATTTTCTTATTGAAATTTCGACTTTTTTTATAGAAGATTCGTCTTTTGGCTTGAAAGTTCAACAATTTGGAGAAACCTTTCTTTCTTTTTGAACAAAATCTTTACTTTTTGAAAAGTTCGTTTTTTTGGCAAAAAATTAATTATTTTAGTTGGAAATTAATTTCTGGTTGAAAATGTGACCATTTTGTCAAAGATTAGTTTTTTTTTGTTGAAATGTAACTTTTTCACTAAAAATTTATCTTTTTATTCTACAATTGAACTATTATTTTTTGCTGAGAATTTAACGCTTTGAGTGAAAATTTAACTAATTTGATTTCTTTTTTAGTTAAAATATCAATTATCTTATTTTTTGTTGAGAATTCATCGTTTTGTTGAAAATTCAACTTTTGCGGTTCAAAATTCAGCCCTTACTCTTATTATTTTAAAGTTGTAATGATTAACCGAATTTCATTTTTTTTTTTTTTTAATTTTCGGACTCCACAGTCAAACGTGAAAGTATTATCTCAAAAATTATAATAAAATAAAGGACTATATTTTTTTGGCATAGAGACTATTATTTTATGCGAAAAATGTTTTATTGTTTATACAAGTTTTGAATTTTTGAATGTAGCTTTGAGATTGGGAAGTTCAGATTAAGAAATTAATTCTTTTGCAAAAATATTTTAGATACGAGTAATTGGGTAATGCCCACTTTTGACCAAAAAAAAACTTTTTTTTTCAATTTCAAATACCTTAAATGGGATCTAAAGTACTTCAAATTGCAAAAAAAACCTATTTTCTACCAAAGTGGGAAGGTCTCGCGTGTATTTTTTTCTTTTTTTTTTGTAATTGTTGTAGAATGTTTTTGTAAAGAAGTCAATTTTGAATTTGAAGTTGCCAATTTAAAACGAATGGTATGGGTTTTCTTAAATTGATTTTAAAAATCCAATAGAATATTTTCATGTATAACTTAAAAAAAAACATCTTCTGGCCTTTTTCATTGAACTTGAAATCTTTTCGCATAGAAGATTCTTGAGTTTCTCCCCAAATTCATTTTTACAAGTAGGCCGACCTCTTTTATAGAACCATACATCAACAAAATTTTTTAAATTAATTTTGGCAAGCATTTATTTTTTGAATGAAGGCAAAAGGAGTACAACTTTAACCAACCATAGCTGCCTCAGAGAAAAACAAATATTCTCTAAATGAGTGAGGGTATCAGTATATCAAATAAACTGATAAGCTGAAATGATAAAATGCTGCGCTATCTTCTTGATAAAAGAAAATGTCGGCGACACTTATTATTAATATTAAGCTTAATCTAGAGAAAAATCCTTGAATGATTAAATTTGTCAAACCTGTAGTATTTTCTTTCTATCAACAATTTGCTTCATAAAAAAATTATTATCGTTAAATTTGGAAACATTTATAGAGATAAGACTTCTTGAAGACTTCTTATCTCATGATAACATGATTTAGCGAAAATTTCTCGAACGAGAATCAATTTGTCGCTTTTTATTGCTGCTAAGATTTAACGAGACTGTTCAAGTTTACATGACTCTCAATTTCTATGTTTAGATACGGTTGTGGTTTTGAGAAAGGAAGTATACATCTTTATCTCTTTGCGGATGTGACGTTTATTCCTATTAATGTTTGCATTAAAAATCTCTGTTTTTTGTTATTAATTTAAACGTTTTGGTATTCCTAATTGAACTTCGTAATAATAAAAACTGTGAATGCAAACTACGTAATTAATCATTAACTAATCTTGACACAAGCTGCTATATTTGGTTCATTCAGCCTTCTTCGTCTGCCTATTCTATTTTTATTTTATAAAGGACCTACCATAATGAAATTCGTAAAGTAGATTTTCTGGTGAAATTTATCGCTTAAGGCTAAAAAACTAAACAAAATTAAACAATCAAGGTAATTAGGCAGCGTACTTAATCTACGTAATAGCTCAATAGGGGGGGGGGGCGTTTTGTTACGATGTTACGGTAGGAGGTCCTTCACTAATGTACGCAACTTTGTCAAATTTGCTGAATCTTTCTTCTGGTGATTATCTTTATAATTATAAATTTTATTATTTGGTTAAAAATTTGACAATTTTCTTAACACGACATCCTTTTTGTTTGCAAATTGAACTGTTAAGTTAAAAAAAATTGTCTTTTTGAGTTAAACATTCAACTCTTTTCGTAAAACATTAAGCTTTTGTTTAAAATTTATTTTTTGTTGCTGATAAGTCAACTGAAATCTTTTTTGGATGAAAACTATTTTTTCTGAAAATTTGTTTGTTTTTTTCTTGTTTTGAAATTTCATATTTTTCGTTGAAAATTCCAATATTTCCTAGAAAATTTACCTTTGCTTTAAAATTCGTATTTTTGTGTTGAAAAATCAATAAAAATCTTCATGAATGAAAATTCAACTCTTTTTTTGATTATTTGTCTTTTTGATTTAAAAATTCCTTTGTTTTAGTAGAATTTTCATTTGTTTTAAACAAACATGCAATTGTTTGATTGAAAATAACAATATTGTGAAAAAGTCATACTTTTTTGTTAAAAATTCGACTATTTAGCAGAAAAGTAACTTATTGTTTTTTACAATTATGTTTTATTTATTTTGTTGCAAGGTCATACTGTTTGATTGAAAATTCTGCTGTTTTGTTGAAAATTTAACTATTTCGTAGGAAATGTACTTTTTGTTAAAAATTTAACATTTTGGCGCTGAAAAGAAAACTTAAATCTTTTTTGGATACAAATTCAACTATTTTTCAATTTTTTTTATTTTATATAAATGCATCTATTTATGAGGAAGTTCATCTTTCTTGGATAAAAATGCTACTGTTTGGTTGAAAATTAAACTACTTTGTTTAAAAGTCATACTTTTTGGTTGCAAGTTCTACTGCTTTGTTGAAAATTTAACAATTTCGTAGAAAATTTACTTTTTGTTAAAAATTTATATTTGGGGTTGAAAATTATCAAAATCATCTTTTTTTGATTAAATGCAACTAACTGATCGGAAATTCAACTATTTTGATAAAATTCATCTTTTTGGTTGAACACATTCGTCTTTTAGATTGAAAATTCACTTTTTTCCGTAGAAACTTATTTCTTGTTAACAGTTCATATTTCAATCATAAAAAGTCAACTGGAATTTTTTAAAATAAAAATTCAAATATTTTTTAATTTTTTAAAATTCGTCTGTTTTAAGAGAAATGTTTTTTAAAATAAAAATGCAACCAATTTGTAGAGGACTAAACTATTTTTATACAATTTCTTCCTTTTCGATTGAAAAAATTTGCCTTTTAGTTTCAAAATTCAATTTTTTTCGTAGAAACTTATTTCGTGTTTAAAAATCCATATTTGAATCATGAGAAGTCAACTGAAATCTTTTTTAACAGAAAATGAAACTATTTTTTGACACGTTATCTTTTTTATTTAAAAATTCATCTGTTTTAGAAGAAATTTCATTTTTTTATTGAAAATGCAACTTTTTGGTTAAAAAGTATTCTTCTTTGCTTGAATATTCAAGGATTTTATTTGAAAGATTTGATTGAATGACTGTTAAGAAATCATTTTTTTAAGATTGATATTTTTAGTTGGAAATTCATCTCTTTGGTTGAAAGTTGATCTACTTTGTTGAAAAGTAATATTTCTTAATAGAAAATTCAATTGCTTGGCGGAAAGTTAAACCACATTGTTAAAAACTTATTTTTTCGATTTAAAGCTTATGTCTTTCGTTGAAAGTTTACCTATTTAGTGGAAAAGTATTTTTGTTTGGTTTAAAATTATTTTTTAACTGCCCATGTAACTTCTCTACTTTTTTAAGATTGATCTTCTTTAGTTGGAAATTCTCTTTTTTTTAAATAACTTTCTTGGTTTGAAAATTCATTTTTGTTGAGTAAAAATGTTTAATTTTCGTGAAAAATTAATTTTTTGCCGGAAAGTCAAATTTTTGTTTCAAAATTCAATGTTTGTAGAGAAAAATTGTTTTTTGGCTTGAAGGTTTAATAAAGATAAACTTTTTTTTTCTTGAATATTCGTTTTCTTTTTGTATAAATTTTATCTTTGTTGCTTTAAATATAAACTATGGCACTTTTTTCTTATTAATATTACAAAATTTAATTATTTTGTTGAAAATTCAAGTATTTTGTTACAAAATTTTTAAAAAATTGTTAAAAAAATAGAGGAAAATGAAAAATTCTTCAAGGAAAAATCAGTGAATTTTTTAAGGGAAGTTCTCGGACCCCCCAGCAGGCGTCAAATCTTCTGATCTCATACTTCCAGGACTCGCTACCGTACAGCACAATTGGTGCAAGTACAGGATTTTTACATTGATATTTTAGATTCAATTGTTATATATTTATTTTTATTCTATAAAAGACCTAAAGAAAATTTCTGGTCAAATTTATCACTTGAGGCTGAAAAAAAATAAAAAAGGAAGTTGAGCTAGTAAAAAAATTAAGCTAATTATATAAGAGATCGTCACCGATAAAAAAAATGAGCGTAAGACGTAAACAAAAGAGGAACGTAATAATTAAAAGAAAATAAAGAAGAAGTAGCAGCCGTCATATCATCTGCTCTTATTTTTCCGGGTTTTACTGCCGTATAGCACAGTTGGTGCAAGTACAGTATTTGGTTCATTCAGCCTTTTTCGTCTTTGTATTCTATTTTTATTCTATGAAAGACCGACTATCATGAAATTCGCCAAACAAATTTATCGCTTAATGCTAGAAAACAAAAAAAAAGTGAAGCTTATAAAACAATTAAGCTAATTATCTAAGAGATCGCTAACGATGCAAAAATGAGCGCAAGAAGTCAACAAAGCGGGAGCGTAATAATTGCAAAACAAAATAAGGAACAAATAGCAGACGTCAAATCACCTGCTCTTAGAAAACAAATAAGCTATTTCGTGATAGGCATGTGAGAAAACAGTGAAACACAAGTGCTAATGTCAAAATATGATAAATCGGTCAAATGTGGATGAAACTAGGAAGCAACTAAAATCTGAATATGCAAATACTTTTTCTCTTTCATAACACTTTTCTTTAGTTATTATTTTCCTCACACGACACCAGACTGTAATTTTAACTGGCCCCTGAAAAGGTATTGTTTATTGAATAATGATCCTGGTACTTGTATTTTTCATTCTTAGGAGCCATACATAAGTTACGTAAAGTATTTTCATAACTGAGAATTTATAGTTTTGGTTAAAAATAATTTTTTTTAACATTTTTTTTTTAAATTTCAGTATTTTGTTAATGATTCAACTTTTTGGTTAAAAATGAATATTTACGAGCTGATGATTTATCCGGTTTGTCAACAGTTCGTCTTTTTTTCTTGGTAAATTCAACAGTTTGGTAAAATTTTCAACTAGTTTGTAGAAAATTGTTTTTCTTTTTTTTTTATTCAAAATTAATGTTTTAAATGGAAATTTAACTATTCCAGTTTTGGTTAAAAATCGATATTTTTTAGTTAAAGTTTCAATTGTTTACGTTCAAAGTTATGAAATTTGCTTGTCCATTTTGGCAGAATACTAATCTTTCTGGTCGAAAATTCGACGATTTTATTAAAAAATTATTTCTTAACTAAAAAATTTCTTTTTGTTCGAAATTCAAGATCCATTTTGTTTGAAAATTCATCTTATTTTGTAGAAATTTCATCCTTTTTGTTACAATATTAAACGACCTGTTTAAAAATGTAATTCTTTTGTTGCAAAATTTTTTAAAATATTTTTTTAACTAAAAATTTAACTACTTGATTTAAAGATAAATTACTTTTTTAAATATTAATTTTTCGGATTAAATTTCACTGTTAGGTTGAAAAATGTTTTGTAGAAATATTGTTAATGATTCATTCTTTATAGTAAAAAATTACTTTTCTTGTTTGAAAACTCCTCCTTTTGACTGAAAATTTGACTGTTTTGTATAAAATTCCTAATTTTTAGTAAAGATCTTATCCTTTCGGTTAAATATTTAACTACTTAATTATAAGTGTATGTTTTTTGTTGAATTTTTGAGATTTTTAATTAAAAATTCAACTCTTGTTTGAAATTTAAACAACTTTCTTAAACATTTATTTTTGTCAAGTTGAAAATTCAATTATTTTATTTAGAATTATTTTTTTTGTACACAATTCATATTTTAGAATTAAAAAATTCATCTGTTTTTTAGTATATTCATTTTTTTTACTTGAAAATTGAACAAATTGGTTAAAAAATCAACTTTTTTTCAATTTCCCCTTTTTGTGTAAAATTAATCACCTTAATAACAAATTTTACTATCTGGTTTAATATTTATGTATTTTCTTCAGAAGTATTTTCTTTTTGGTACAAAAATAATCTTCTTGATTGAAAATTAATCTTTTTGGTTGAAAATTTAATTATTTGATTTAAAAATCAACTACTTTTTTGAAAATTCGTTTTCTTGGATAGAAAATTAAATAACTTTAGTAGAAAAATATATTTTTCGTTAAAATTAATTTTTCTGCTAAAAATTCACATTTTAGCAATTGTCGTTGAAAATTCAATTGTTTTGTAGAATATTCGTCATTTTGTCTTCAAAATTCAAGAATTTGGTTGCAAAATCAAATATTTGATTATAAATTGGTCTTTTTCGGTTGGAAATTTAACTACTTGTTGAAACGTTGATCAACTTCGTTAAAATTTCATTTTTATGATTGAAAATTCAATTCTTTTGTTTAAAATAAATAAATAAATTTTGTGGAATATTCATCTCTTTGCGTTAAAATGCAACTATTCTGGTAAAAATTCGTTTTCTTGCGGTACAAAATTAAACTTTTCCGTTAACAATTTATATTTTAGGGTAAAAAAATATATTTGCCTAGTAAGAGATTCTTCTTTTTGGCTTGAAAATTAAACTTTTCTGTTAAAAATTTATATTTGAGGGTAAAAAAATGTAGCTGTTTGATAATAAATTCTTCTTTTTGGCTTGAAAATTAAACAGTTTGGTTGAAAAATTATTTATTTTGTGAAATTTCGTATTCCTTGGTAGAAAATAAATCTTTTCGGTTATAAAATTAATTATTCGGTTTAAAATTGACGTCTTTTGTCAATTTTTTAGTAGAAAAGTAATCATCTTGATTGAAAGTTCATATTCTTGGTTAATAATTCAAGTTTCTGGCAATAAAATACAATTATTTGGTTATGAATCAATTTTAAGTTAAAATTCATATTTTATGGTTGAAAATTCAACTGTTTTTTACTAAATTCGTCAATTTGTTTTAAAAATCAACTATATTGTTAAAAACTTGTATTTTTGGTTGCAATTCTAACAACTCCTTTTTGTCTTGAAAATTAGAGTATTTTGTTGAAAACACAACTATTTTCTTAAATATCGTCTTTTTTGGTAGAAAATTAATTTTCTCGGTTGAAACTTTAACTATTTAGTTTCAAATTGACATATTTTGTCGATTTTTTTAGTTGAAAAATAATCGTCTTGGTTAAAAGTTCATATTCTTAATGAAAAATTCAATTATGTGATTATAAATTAACTTTTAATTTAACAATTCATATTCCATGATTACTAATTCAATTGTTTTTTACAAAATTCGTTCATTTGTTTTCAAAATCAACTATAGTGTTAAAAATTCCTCTTTTTGGGTGCAATTCTAACCACTTGGTGAAAATTCGAACTCAATTATTCAAAAGTCAATTTTCTTAGTTGAGATTTCAAATTTTCGGTTAAAAATTCCTCTTTTTGAAAATTAAAGGATTTAGTTGAAAACGCAACTATCTTCTGAAATTTCGTCTTTTTGGTAGAAAATTAATCTTCTCGGTTAAAACTTTAAATATTTGTTTTAATGGTTGTATTTTGTTGAGAATTAATTTTTCGTACAAAAATAATCGTCTTGGTGGAAAATTCGTATTTTTGGTTGAAAGTTATCTAAGATTTATTTTTTAGTTATATATTCATAATTTTAGTTGAAAAGTTTATTCTTTTTGTTACATAATACCAGAATCTAATTTTAAACTCACCACTGAGAAAATGTTGTTTACTGAATAACGAGTCTGGCGTCTGTATTTTTGTTTGTTAGGAGATAACCATGGAAGTAGGTAGCAAACTAGTTAAAACTTATTTTCTCTTTACTCGAACCTGTCAATTCTGTCCAGCAAAGTCGGTGAGACCGTTAAATATCATAGAGGCACCGTTCTTTTAATCCTGTCGATGATAATATTTTCATAACGCATTTCATTGAACTGGTTTGACGTCCCTAGATTATAGGGGCACAATAAGCACGATAACAAATTAATTTTTTTATGATGACTCATGATCTATATGCAAAATAAACTAGTATGCAGATGTAGGTTGATTGTAAATGGGAGATCCAGGTCGATAATATCGAGACAATGAATCTTGTCTAGATAAGTTCTTGAAAAAATAATAATCAATCTCAATATCATTGTCTGGATAAAAATGAGGCAGACTCCTTTTGTTTATTTTATACAAGGAATGTAGAAAAATTGTTTAAATACAGTGTCATTTATACGGATTTGGCGGACGGTTTAAAATTCCCGATCATTTCCGGGATTTCCGGGTCAAGTTTTTCAATTTTCCCGGGCAACTAAAAGTAACAAATTTACATTTTTCAAAAAATATAAACATTTATTTTAAATCATGATTTTCATTCTAAACATCCTTTAACACACCAGAACGAAAATTGCAAAACAAATGAATTTTCAAATAAAATTATGAATCTTCAACCGCAATAGTTGTATTTCAAACCAAACAGATGAATTTTTAAACAACGAGATTAATTTTTCACTAAAAAGTAAAAATTTTCAACCTAATACATGAATTTTAACGAAATGAAGAATTTTCAACTAAAAAATTTTATTTGGGAAGATTAATTTCAGGAAAATATTTGAACAGATTTGACAAAAAATTTGTTTATTTTGCAGAATTTAAAAAAAAAATTAAGTCCAATCTAGAAATAATTTCTCATTTACATGACGACTTACACTTTTCATGGTTTTTCTTTTTTAATTAAAAAAAAGTATAAATCTCCTAGAAATGTCTGAAATCTTGTATATCATTTTGAAATATTTAATATATTTTTTTAATATATCGTTAATATCCTTAAAAATGATCAATTTACCATCTTCATTCGAAAATTCATGTTTTTTTTCAAATTCAACTTTTTTTTTTAGGAATTAATTTTTGTTACCGAAAATTTAACTATTCTATTTTCGTTTCTCGGTTAAGTTTACATTAAAAAAAAAATAACTTTTTAACCAAAAGAAAAAAAATTTTCCAACCAAGAAGAGTAATTTTGTACTAAAAAAGATTAATTTCCAAAAACGAAGTTATATTTTTAACAAAATAATTCATTTTACGAGACACAAGATTAATTTTATATCAGAAATAGATCATTTTTCAACAAAATAACAGTTCAATCTTTACAAAAGAATTCAATTTTAAACTAAAAGGATCAAATTTTGGAGAAGAAGATTAATATTTTACCAGAAAAGATTAATTTCAAACAAAATAAAACATGAATTTTCAAAGAAATAAAAATAAATAAAGGAAAAAGATACATTTTCAATAAGAAAAAAATTAATTAAAAAAAAAAAATTTGAACGAAATAGTCAACTTTTCAACAAAAAATTTAATTTTTAACCAAGAAAGATTGCTCAGTAAAGAAAAAAAATTTCATTTAAACTCTTGAATTTTCATGCTAAAAAGATGAATTTTCTATAAAACAGTCGAATTTTTATATCTAAAATATAAAACTTCAATATAAAAAGTAAAATTTCAACCTTCAAAACGTTTATTTTTTTATCAAAATAACTGATGTATGTATATATATTTTTTAAAAATATTTACAGTTTGATTAAAACTAATATTTTTTATTTGAAAATTGATCTCTTGTTGAAAATTGAACTAGTTTATTAAAAATTAAGTTTGTCAGGTGAAAGATACGCCATTTTGGATGAAAAAGTCAGGTAAATTTGAAATTGATAAATTGTAGGAACCTTGTTTATGGTGCAGATTGGAAATTGAGGTAATTTAATTTTTTTATGGAAGAAAAAAGGGATTGGCAGCTTTGATTTATTGAGATTGACATCAGAAACGCCTAAGTGCAATCAGAAATCGGTATTAACATTTAATATCATTTTACCGATGACGTTGATTTTTTCCCAATACAGAACTCCTAACCATTGCACATATTAAAATTCATATCGAATTACATAAGTCAGTCGTGCTGAAGGCAATGTCTCATTTATTTTCAGACATTATTCACTATGGGCTGTGCAATTCATGTATTCAGATTGAATTTATGTGTTTCATAAAAAAAACATCATGCTGGGACAAAACGCATAACACCGTATGCATAACGCATGACTTTATACAAATTTCAGAAAACATTTGAGATAATAGTTTTCCTCCTAAAAGAGAATTTATTTTTTTTTTAATTTCAAAATAGGAGGAAAACTATTTCTTTTACCTCGTTTCGTTCTCATTTTCAGTCTGTATTATGTAATTTTTACAAATTCGAAAAAAATTAATTTTTAATTCATTAATTGAACTCTCTCTTGATGTCCCATAAAATCATATGAAATTCCTAAAATCATTTGAAATCGCTTGAATCATTTTAAATGTTTTGAAATCTTTGTAATTATTTCGAAATGGTTTTAAATTGTATGAGATCTCTTTAAGTTCTTAATCGATATATTTTGAAAATTTTAAATATTCCATGAAATCCTTTGCAATCCCTGGGTATTTCCACTAAATTATCTTCGGAATTTTTTTAAGTACCTTAAAAACTTTTGGATCTCTTTATTATCTTGAAATCCGTTTAAACATTTAAAATCTTGTGCAGTTTTTTAAAATCCCTCGAAATATCTTGGAATCTGATGAAATTGTTTCAAATCTTACGCAAGCCCATGAAAACTTTTAAATTCATGAAAACCCCAGAAGTATTTAATTTATATATCTTGAAATTTTTTAATATGCCATGAAATCCTTTAAAATCCCTAGGCATTTTATTAAAATTATCTTCGGAAATTTTTTTATGTACCTTAAAAATCTTCTAGATTTCTTATTTTCTTGAAATCCTTTGAAATAACTTGAAATTTGATGAAGTTGTTTCAAATCTTGTGGAATCCCTTAAAGTATTTAATCGATATATCTTGAATCTTATAATTATTTTCGGAAATTTGTTTAAGTACACCTTAAAACCCTCTGGATTTTTTTATCACCATGAAATCCCATGAAATCTCTTGAAATCTGAAGAAATTGGTTCAAATCTTTTGCAATTCAAATATTTTGCAATCCCTTGAAGTATTTAATCTATATTTCTTGAAAATTTTTGATATTCCATGAAATCCTGTGAAATCCCTAGGCATTTTCTTGAAAATATCTTCGGAAATTTTCTTAATTACCTTAAAACCTTTTGAATTTTTTTATTCCTTGAAATCCCTTGAAATCTCTTGAAATCTGATGAAGTTGTTTCAAATCTTATGCAATCCCTTAAAGTATTCAATCGATATACCTTGACATTTTTTGAAAACCCGTAAAATCCTTTGAAATCCCTAAGGATTTTCTTAAAATTATATTGGGAAATTTGTTTAAGTACACCTTAAAACCTCTTCGATTTGTTGTCATCATGAAATCCCATGAAATCTTTTGAAATCTGAAGAAATTGTTTCAAATCTTTTGCAATCCCTTAAAAACTTTAAAATCCATACAATCCCTTGAAGTATTTAGTCAGTATTTCTAGAAAATTTTGGATACTCCATGAAATCCTTTGAAATCCCTATGCATTTTCTTAAAATTATCTTCGGAGATTTTCTTAAGTACCTTAAAACCTTTTGAGATTTTTTTTATTATCTCGAAATCCCTTGAAATCCGATAAAGTTGTTTCAAATCTTATGAAATCCTTTGAAGTATCTAATCGATATATCTTGAAATTTTTCGATATTTAATTGACCATGGGTTCTTCAAAATTTTTTAAATCTGTTGAAATCGATATATCCTAAAGTTTTTGGATATTCTGTAAAATTCTTTGAAATCCCTAAGAATTTTCTTAAAATTATATTCCGAAACTTTGTTAGGCGCCTTAAAAACTTTTGAATTTTTTTTGATTATTTTGAAATATTTAAAATCTGGCGAAATTCTTTGAAATACTTTGAAATCTCTTAAAATATGATCAAATATATCCTCTGAAATCTTATTTAATCCCTTGAATTTTTTTTTAATTACTGAAATCCCATGAAGTATTTGAGGATAAAGGACCTTAAAATCTTTAAAATTCCACAGGTTCTTTAAAATTATTAAAAATCAGTTGAAATCTATATACCTTGAAATCTTTTGATATTTTATGAAATCCTTTCAAATCCCTTGCACTTCGTGAAATCAGAATATTTAAAATTCCCACGAGAAACATTGACAATCTTTTTAAATTCCTTGAAATCCTTTAAAATATTTCGAACATGAATGCTCTTGAATTCTTTTAAAATCCTATAAAATCAAATTGAAATCTTTTGAATCCTAAAATTTTGTAAAATCTCTTGATATGATTAATCTTTCTAAAATCCCTGGAAATCTCATGAAATGTTCGGATATGTTTTACACGTTCCTTATAATCTTTTGGATTATTTTTTATTACCTTGAAATCCCTTTAATATTTAAAACCATGTAAAATTCTTTGAAATCCCTTGAGATTCCTTGAAATCTGTAAATCTTCCGATGTTCCATACATACTATGAAATCCCTAAAAATTCTTTCAAATCGCTAAAAATCGTTTTAAATATCTCGAAATCTTATGCAATCCTTTGAAATTCATGAAATCCTTTAAATATTTATATTCCATTAAGTTCTTTGAAATCCCTTTTCATGTTTAAAATTCCCACGAGAATTTTGGGAAATCCTCTGAAATAACTTGCAACCTTTCAAATTATTGAAATTTTTTAAAATACCTTGAAATCTTCTATTATTTCGAAAAAACTTGAAATATTTGAAATCTCGTGAAATGTTTTGAAATCCCTTGCAATTACTTAAAATCTTTTAAATTGTGTTGTGCTCTTTAAAAATCTGAAGTCATGAGAATGACAACTGAACATGGACCAAAAATATAATTTTACAGAATGAAAAAAAATCTTACGACAGGATTTCAAATATAAAATGTTGATAAAATTATAAAATCATGTATTCCCAAAGAAGTCTATACTGAAGATGTGAAAGCATTAAGAGAGAGGATAAACAAACTCGTCCTTTTTATCATTCCATCTTATACATTTTAAATTAAATTTTTTTGAGAGAAAGGAAGAATTACTTTTACATATTCCTAAGGTCTATAGATAAATATTTGGAATTATAAATTACTTGAAATCGTTTAAAAACACAAGTTTGAAAAATTGATATTTATCTAGTTCTTTTAATTTTCATAACTTCAATTTCGTCTTCTTATTGTTTAACAAACTAAATTTTGCTTAGCCAATATTTAAAGTTAACTAGAATTTTCTTTTAAGAAGATTTCGCTTCCACATCAGGAAAATACGATTTTAGAGTGAGGAAGCAACCACCATGTTATCACTGAACAAAATTTTCATGTCTGGAATGTAGAGTCATCCCATAGTAATTTGGGGAAGTCAGAAACGATCCTCCACCGGAAAGAGCTAATCACGGCAGGTATGAAGTAAGTTGGTATTTCATCCCAATTTACTCAACAACTGACAACCTAAGCAAAATTTGATTTTCTTGTAAAAGATTTTTAACTGAATAATTTTAAATTAAATGCAATTAAACTGCCAAAATACAAATTTTAAACTTTTATAAACTGAAGAGTTTAAAGACTCAGATTCAGTTCTGAAAATATAAATCCATGTTATCATTTTTAATGATATAAATTGAAGAATCAATCAATGAATTTAAAAATGTTCAAAATTATACCATTTTAAGCAATTTTAAATTCTAATTTCATATCCAAATTGGTTGAAAATTGAAAAATCCCTGTTAAATCCGGAATTTTAATGCTTTTCGAAAAATTTCCTTTTCAACTCCAGAATTTAATTTTTTCTCGAAAATTCTCCATTTAAACAAATTGTAAGAATTAGATTTTTTTGGTAATATTCCCTGTTACAATTCATAATTTTAATTTGTTCGAAAATGCCTTGTTTCAACACAGAACAATAATTTTGTTCGAAAAATTCAAATTTCCATTGAGAATTCTTATTCTCCTGGATCAATTCCAGTTCCAACTCAGAATTGGTTAAAAAATGAAAATTCCTTGTTAAAATCCGGAATTTTAATACTTTTCGAAAAAAAATTTCGTTTCAACTAAGAATTATGATTTTTTGCAAAATTTCCTGTTTCAACTCATAATTGGTTAAAATTTGACAATTCCCTGCTTCAAATCAGAATTAAAATTCTTTGAAAAAATTTCCTGTTCCAATTCAAAATGCAAGTCAAAATTATTATTATTCTGGATAAATTCCAGCTCCAACTATAAATTTGTAAAAGATTGATAATTCCCTTTTCAAATTAAAAGTTAAAATATTTTTATTTTTAATAGTTTGAAAATCCTTCAAATGCTTAGAATTTTTATTTCAAGATCTTGAAACATCTTCATCTTTCAAATTTTAAAATATTATTCAAAGTTTTTCACAACTTTTAAAATTACTTTTAACATTACTTTTAAACTGTTAAAATTATTCGAATTTTAAATAATTTTTCAAAATAAAAAATCATTTCAATTTTCCTAGTAGTCTTCAAAAATGTTTTTATTCTTTTGAAGCCTGTTAATATTCTTAAAAAGCTTCTAAATTTTTGTTTCGAAATCTGTCAAAATCTACATTTTGTTTTAAATTTAAAAAGATCACAATTTATAACTCGTTATTTAAAAAACGGTTGAAATCAAAGTTGGACGAACGTTATTTTCTACAAATTTGTAAAATTCCCGGTTAAAAAATAAATTCAAGGTCTTTTCCCGGCCCAGCGACCACCCTGCCATAATATTCCAAACCATTCCATAAAATATTTTTCTCAATGTTGCTACAAAACCTGTCCATAATAATATTCTACAATCTAAAGAGTAAAAGTTATGTTTGAACTCTTAGAAAAGTCTATCCACGAAAAAAAAATAAAGTTACCCAGCTTTAAAAATCTCAAGCATCACTTTTTATCCACATAGAAAAGATCAAGATGTTATTCTTAGATGATCTCATCACCAGAATCACATAACACCCCACAGCTAATTCAGATAATTTTTCACCATTCAAACATCAAGCGACCAAAATTCTAAACTCTCAGAGAATCTGGAGTCGAAAGGAATTTCAGTAACCCCCATTCATCATCCCCAAATTCAATTTTCCCCATAACTTTCAGTTCCGAGTATTCCATATGCCTCTAATTCCATTGTGAATATAAGGCTACCACATATGCCATAATGCATAAGAGACCCATAAGAGATGCCATAAGATCCGCAAGGGCGGTTCCAGAAATTTTTTCGGATGGGGCGATTGTGAACTTTCTTCAACGAATATATGTGAAAGGTAAAAAGGGAGGGGGGCTAATGATATAAAAGAACTTTTCAGATTGAATAGACTAAGGGGATAAATGCGACTTTATTCATGTTTTTCAATTATAGTGTTCACGTACATAAAAAAAAAACCTTATACATGAACAACGTAGTACAACTTTCAACCAAGTTGTTGAATTTTCAACAAAAAGAGATGAATTCTCAATAAAAAATCTAATAGTTGATATTTTAATCAGGAAAAGATTTTATTTTTAAATCGAAAACAGTTGAATTGGACCAAAACGGACGAATTTTTAACAAAGCAGTTGAATCCTTAACAAAACCAGATCCATTTTGAACCAAAAAGTTGCATTTTTAACAGAAAAAGAAAAACATAAAATTTCTTTCTAAATAGAAGAATTTCCAAGCCAAAAAGAAGAACTTAGTACGAAACAGTTACATTTTTAAGATTTTCTTTCACATTTTTAGTTGAAAATTCAACTATTTGTTTGAAAATTCACTTCTTCTTCGTTAAGGATTTATACTTTTAAGTTGTAAATTCAACAATTAGGCACTAAATTTGATTTTTTGATGGGACAATTTTGCTTTTGACTTAAAAATTCAACAATTTGATGAAAAGTTCAACAATTTGGTTGAACATTGTACTGTTTTCTGCAAAATTCGCTTTTCTAAATTGAAAATAACTGTTGTTGAATAAAAATTAAACTATTGCATTTTTGGTAAAAAAATGATATTTTTTAAACTGAAAATCAATTCTTTGTTTCAAAAATAAAGTTTTTGGTGAAAAAATTATGCACTTTGTTGAAATATCATCTTTTTTGCAGAAAATCAAATTTTTGGTCGAAGATGCACTACTTGAATGACAAATCGCCTTTTCTTGATAAATTAAACTGTGTTTTTTTCGAATTAAAATTCTATTTTGTTGAAAAAGTCTTCAAAATTATTTTTTTTTTATAAAGTCTCAGAATTTTAGTAGAAAATTCATCTCTTTAGTTAACAATTTAACTGCTTTGTAAAAGCTTTTCTTTTATCGGACTATTAATTTTTTTAATTAAAAATTTTAATATTTCGTTGAAAATAAACTTTTTTGTTGAAATTTCATACTTTTGAGTTGAAAATTCAAAATTTAGCTATTTTGAATAGAAAGTTCGTCCTTTTTCTTGGAAATTAAGCAATTATCTAAAAAAATCAACATTGGAGAAGAAAATTTAATTTAAACTTAGAAATTCAACAATTGAGTTGAAATTTACGTAGTTTGTCAAAAGTTCGTCTTTTTTGTAGCAAATAAAATTTTTTGGTCGAAAATACACCTACTTGGTTGAAAATTAATCTGTGTTGGTTGTATTGAGGATTCAACTATTTTGCTGAAAATTCGGCTTTTTGATGAAATTATATTGTGTTTTGTTTCAAATTAATTTTTTTTTTTTGAAAACATCTTCAAAATTGATTTTTTCAAAAATAAAGTCTCATAATTTTAGTAGAAAATTCATCTCTTTCGTTGAAAATTTAGTCTTTTTTAATAGAATAATTTTTTGTTGAAAATTCGTCTTTGTTCGTGGAAAAATAATCTTTTGGTTAAAAAATCGTTTTTGTTTTGTTTAAAATTGATGTATTTTGTTGAAGACTTCTTTTTTTGGTTGAAAATTATTATTTTAAATGAAACTATTTGGTTCAAAATTAACTTTTCCTGTAAAAACTTCATATCTTCGGGCTGAAAATTCAACCGTTTTTTATAAAAAATTCCTCTTTTTGTCTCGACATTTCCACTATTTTGTAGAAGATTCGTTTTTTTATATTAAAAGCTTATTTTATTTTTTAATAAAAATTTTA
Source organism: Belonocnema kinseyi (assembly GCF_010883055.1). Taxonomy (NCBI): domain Eukaryota; kingdom Metazoa; phylum Arthropoda; class Insecta; order Hymenoptera; family Cynipidae; genus Belonocnema; species Belonocnema kinseyi. The sequence goes on along the minus strand of NC_046666.1, from coordinate 43,577,334 downwards.
ATTCCTTTGTTTGTTAAAAATTTATCTTTAAGTTTGAAAATGCTACTATGCAGTCGAAAATGAACGTAAAATGTTCAAAATTCTCTTTTGGTATAAAATTAATCTTCTTGATTTAAAATGCAACTATTTGGTTTAAAAAATTTGTAATTTCTTGACCATTTGTCTTTATCAGTAGAAAATTAATCTTCCCGATTGAAAATTTTTCTTTTTGGTTTAAATTTAATTAAGTAATTTAAAATTCCATTATTGGGTCAAAAGTCATGACATTTTTTAACACTTCATTTTTATCTTATCAAATTAATCCCATTTGTTGAAAATTCATCTTTTTCGACTTGAAAATTCTATCTTCTAGATGAAAATTTGTTAAATTATTGACTGAAAAATCTTTCTTTGTTGAGGATTCAAGAATGTTGTTAAAAATTCTTCGCTTTTCAAATTAAGTCAACTGTTTCTGTTTTAAATTGAAAATCTTTCCTAAATTAAAATAGTTGATCTACTTTATTAATTCATAAGAAAAAATAATGTTTGACCAAACCCTCTTCCCTCCAAATCATCCTATATTATTCTTGGATATCCTCTTTAAAAAAAGCCACAAAAAAATTATTCAGCGAAAATTACGTTAGGTGGGAG
>NC_046666.1:43519290-43576694 GCF_010883055.1 Belonocnema kinseyi | reverse complement strand
TGTTACGGACATGATTTAAAATTAAAGAAAAAAAATAAGGCCTGAAAATTGAGGAGCAGGGAAACTAAAAGACCTTACTTTATGGACCTGATAACAAATTTTCAAATTTTGAGATTATAAGAGTATGAGAAAAAAAGCTTTTTTTTTAATCTAATTTTTATCTTATTTAAAAAAATATTTCTTTTTCTTTAATTTGATTGCGGAACAAAAATATTATGAACCCTGATGTCAATTAATCAATCTTCTTCACAATTAAGTAACGAAGTTCTCTTCTTATAGTTAGATTTTTTTCGATTACAACTTCCACAATATTTATTTTTGTTCTACAATCAAGTTTTAAAAATATATTTTTTAAATATAGTAAAAATTGGATTTAAAAATATATTTAAAAACTAGATTTTTTATGTGTCGTTCCGGACTGACTCACTGAACTCGTCAATAAGGCTATGTGAATCAGCCTCGCCTTATAAATTTTACAATTAAACCGAACTAAATTCTATAATAATTTATATTTTCAAAAAGACGCTATTTTAGTTTAAACCTCTATCCGTGGTTGAAATGCCTTATATTAATTGCAAAATTTAAAAAAATTTATAAACAGACATAACATTATTTGGAAAATATTCATGATCATGGAATTAAGGTCAGTGAAGTTGCAAAATGCATAAGGCAGTACTGATTCACATATCCTCACTGACGAGTCCGGTGAGTCCAAAACGAAAAATAAAAAATAAAAATTTTATTTTATTAACAAAAATAATATTTTTTACCATTAATTTCAAAACAAAAATAACAATAATCAACCCTAATCTCAGTTAAAAAATCTTCTTTACAATTATGATACTTGAATCAATAAAAAAAACATATTTTGAAAAAACGGCAAAGGCGGCGTCTAAATTCTAAATAAGGAAAGAACTTTGTTTCGTCTCAAGTTCCGTTCCCCCTGAAGAGCCAGAGGCTCGGTCAGAGTAGAAAATTTTCTGGTGAGAAGGGAGAATTTGAAAGTGGGGTGTAGAATGGCATTTCTGATTTCGAGTGGTAGAGATGCGAGAAGTGCACCAGCTGGGCCCCAGCGGTCCAGTCCTTTGTTCAGTGCGTTGAAACCTGGTCCGATCTCCGATCGGCCAGGTAATATTACCTGAGCGAGACCAAGCAGGTGGTCCCATTCCCATTCGCTTGATGGACTAGGGAAGAAAGAGCCTCGTTTTACTTACCGGGCTTCGCCTTCGCTAAATCTTTCGATACGATGTCCAATCCTTGACTGCGGTTTTAGGCTGAACATGTAAACAAGTTGATGCCCTCCCCTCCTCCAACTGGTCTGGCTCTACCGAGATTTCAAACTGGTAGCAACCATGTTCGTATTTTGCGATGCCTGTTTACGCATTAGGCAAATGCCTAGGGGCGTCACGCCGTAGGGGGCCCCCCAGAGTGTGCAGCCAAATAAAAAAAAAAGAGGTTCAATACTTGCAGAAGTCAATTCTTGACCGATTTTGGATTTTTCTTTTGGAAATATTTTTTAGGCAATTTTAAAGCGACTAAAGGCAGGCCCGGGAAAAAACCGTGAAATGACAGTTAATTTATTTTTTGATTGGGAATTTTACAAATTTGCAGAGAAATAAAATCTGTCCAGTTTTCTTTTATTTAAACCATTTTTTAAATAATTAGTTAAATTGTGATCTTTTTCAATTGTGACATAATTCAGTTCAGTATTCAGATTTCGAAAAACTTCCACGTTAAAAATTTTCCATTTTAGATTTTTAATTTTAAAGCGTACATTTCAATTTAAAGAATTTTAAAATGCATTTTTAGTTAGACGCGTTAAAAATGGAAGGTTTTTTATTAAACAAAAAAAAAACATTTTTAGTTTATCAACTGTGACTATGGAATAATGAATGACTTTAAAAAATAAATTGTACTTTAAGATTTAAAATGTAATAATAATAATTGATTGTACAAGGGGATTTGGAAACAGTTCACAATTTTAGAATTTCCACATTTTAATATTAAAAATTAAAATTTTTTAATTCGAAAGACCGATTGAAACTTTATAAAATATTTTAAATTTTAAAATAAATTCGAAGTAATATATTTATAACTAAAGGCTTTAATTATATTTCAAATATTATTTCAGTCTAAAATATTCCATTTTTAAACAATTCAATTTCAAATTTACCACTTAAGAAATAGAACCATTACTTAATAATTAGAAATATCTGACTCTTCACTTAAAATCAGTTATTATATATTAAATATTCAAAAATAAACATAACAACTTTGAAATGATTTTAAATAATTTAAATGAAGTTCCACGGCCTAATTTGAAACGAAATATCGATTTTGGCATATTTTGAACACAAAGTTTAGAAACTTGTTTAAGAATTTTCGAACGCCTGAAAGGACAGGTTTAAAAAAAATAGACTAAAAATATTAGGAAAAAATCGAATAATTGTGAAAGATGTTTAGAAATTCTGAAAAAATTTAATTAATTTAAAATTTGAAAAATGTCAAACATGTGAATGTTTCAAAATTTTGAAATCAAATTTTGAAGTATTATAAGGATTTTTAATTTATTTAAAGTAAGAATAATTTTCAATTTACGAAGTATTAATTTTATAAAAGTATGTAATCGTTCTATTCTTAATGTTTCTAGCTTAAAATTTCTTAAAATTTTGCTATTTTATTAATGCATTAATTGATTCTTCAATTTGGAGCATTGGAAATGATAACGTAGATTTATATTTTTTAAACTGAATGTGAATCTTTCAACTCTATTTAAACGTTCTATTTGGCAGTTGAACTTGATTAAATTTAAAATTGTTCAATTGAACTAAAAAATTGTTTCAAAATCTTCAAGATTTTAAGAAGTACCTTAAAATCTGAAAGATTTTTGTTTACATTTTAAGAAATCATTTGAAATTTCATTTTTTTAAATAAAAAAAAAATCATAACAAATTTTTCCAGGAATCTAAAAAAAAAATTTTCATTTTCTTGATACTTCTTAAAATGTTTAAAATGCTTTAAAATGTTTTTTTTTCATTTTCAAACACCAATATTTTGTTTTGCATTTTTTAAAATCTTTTCTAAGTTTTACATACTGCTAAATCTTTTACATATATTTTAATTTATTTGAATTTTTCTTAAACTTGTTTTAAAATTCTGCAAGAGACAAAAAATTGATTGAAAAATCATCAAGATTTTTTTTTTGAATATTTTGGGACTCCTTTGAAATATTTAAAATTCAAAAGTCATTTCTTTGGTTGAAATTTTACTATTTTGTTGATAATTCGATTTTTTCTGGTAAAAATTTATTTTTCCAATTAAAAAAGTAAATATTCTAGTTTTGTTTGAAAATGCATGTTTTTAAATTAAAAATTCAACTACTTGATTTATTTATTATTTATTTATTGAAAGATTAATGTAGGTTGTGAAAAACTGAACAAATTTAAGAAAAACTGATTTTCTGGTTAAAAATTAACGTGGTTTTTTTAACTTGTCTTTTTGGGTTAAAAAATTGAACTATTTGTTAAAAAATTAACGTCTTTGTAGAAAATTCATGTGTTTTCTTAAAAAAAGTTTATTTTTTTGTTGTAACTTGCTAAAGATTCGTCTTTTGGGTTAAAAGCTAACTATTTTAGTAAAAAATTAAACTATGTTCTTAGAAATTAACTTTTATTATTGAATATTGACTATTTTATTAAAAATTCGTGTTTTCGGTAGAAAATTAATCTAATCTCAATTTTTTGTATGATGATAATTCGCATCATTCTAGTTTAGATGGGGAGATTCGCCATAAAGAATGTAATACTAAGGGGCTTACTTTTCCTTAAACTGGCACGGTGTGGCAAAAGGCAAGAACGTCTTCCAATTGTAAACCAGGACTACTGTCCCATTGGAAATATTTTGACTACCTTGGGACCATTTGACAAAGTCGAGGACACAGTAAAATCCGAAAGAGGAAGAATTCTATTGTGGCATAAGAGGCAGCAAATAGGCCAAGCAGGGTTTCTAAAATCTAAAGAATCCGAAACTAAAAGTTTCTCAAAATCCAAGGATGTATACCTAATATGCTCTCTGTATTTCCCACAGTTATGCATTTCACTGTGAAACATTGAAAAAAGTAGAATGGATTCATAAAGTGGCGGTAGTTGCTTTGAGCCTCAGATTTGTTACGTATTTTGTGTAAAATGTGGTTTTTGAAAGGCACAGGGCTTAGTAATAAATATCTGATTTATCTCAGAGATTACATTTTTCCCGGTTTTCATTTAATAAGAGGGTGGGGAAAAAATATCTTTATTTATTTCCACTTTTATTAGGATCTAGAAGTTCTATCGATTAAGAATAAAAAATTCGAAGCTAGAAATGGTAGATCTACGCATCAGATATACATTGGTATAACTTGCGTCCCGTTAGAAAAATTATTCAAATTCAACTTATGCTATAAAAAAAATCAACCAAATAGTTGAATTTTCCTAAGAATATTCTACCAAATTAGTTGAATTTTTAACGTAAAATTTTGAATTTTCAACCCAGCAGGTCAATTTTCAAACAAAAAATCACTTTTTCAAAATTGTTAAATTTTTTACAACTCAGAGTGATTGTCAACCAAATAGTGTAACTTTCATCCAAAAACGTTAAGTTTCAAACCAAGAAGATTAATTTTCTACGGAAAAAGACGCATTTTTAACAAAATGAATGAATTTTCAATCAAGTAGTTGAATTTCCAACTAAAAAAGATACATTTTGAAACAAAAATGGAATATGTATTTTTTAAAGTGAACAATATTATTTTTTAGCTAAAAATAATTTTAATGATTTCAATAAATTTTAAACCAAATAGGTGATTTTTTAACCAAATATTTCAATTTCAGAATTTTTAATTAAACAAATTAATTTGCGCAAAAAAAACGAATTTCAACAAAATGCGTAGTTAAATTTTAAACCAAACCACTTTTAACTAATAATATCAAGAATCTTGAACCAAAAAAATGAACTTTTAAAAATGTAGTAAAATTTTCAACTAAAAAAAAAATCATTTGCCCAACAAAAAATTGAATAATTACATTTTTAGTTAAACCAATGAATGTCCAATCATTCCCAAAAAAACGAGTTTTGAACAAAATAATTAAATTTTCAATCACAGAAATAAATTTTCGACAAACAAAAAAACAACAAACATTCAATAATTAATGAAATTAAAAAAATTTCAATTTGCCATCGCTTTATATTAAAAATATTAAAATTTGGAAACATCCGAATTTGATAATGTTAATTATTTAGGGCAATTTTGCAATTGCACAACTTATAAAGTTAAAATTGAAATTTTTTAGCGTCTGAAACAATAATTGTAATTTTTTTAACAGAAAATATTAAAAATGTTCAATATTGAAATCTTTCAAATTATTGTTTGAAATTCAAAAGCATTTAATTTTGTGCTGACAATTCAGACGGTTTAATTTCGCTTACTTCAATTTCGAACACGCTTGCTTTTTAAATCTTCAAGTTAAGCAGTTTTTTCTTAATTTTTTTTTGCTTCACGCCCATACATTTTCAAACGCTTAGTTTAAATCGGTTCGCTGATAAAATTGTTGACGTTTGATTTTTTTGGATACAAAATATATAAAAGTAGAAATGTACATTTCAAATATTGTTAATTTTTTAACATTGAATTAGGAATTACACAATGATTAAGAATGATTTCAATTCTTAATTCTTTGAGCATAGAACTGAATTTCAAATGCCATTTTCAATGATTATTTTGTTAAAAAATATAATTAATTGATATAAAATCGAACTAGGTTGTTAAAATTTATTGTTGTTGAAAATAAATCTTTTTGATTGAAGCTTCATCTTTTTGGTTGAAAATTAATATTCGGTTCAAACAAAATTTAAATGTTACATTTTGGGTTAAAATGTACAATTTTAACTTAAATTCAAATATTTTATTTAAAATATATGTATTTTGTTGATAATTGATCTTTTATTGTACCAAATCACTCTTCTTTAAAAAATAAACGTTTTAGTTTCAAAATTCAACACTGGTTGATTGTTGAACTATTTACTGAAACTTTGGATAAAGATTCATAATTTTGATTGGAAGATCATATTTTTCTTTGGAAAATTTAACTACTTTGCTAACATTCTTTTTTCTTCTAATTAGTTTTTTTCAATGCAAATTTAACTGTAACTATTCCATTTTTGTTTGAAAATATATATTTTAAATTGAAAATTGGACTTTACTGATTGAAAATTCATGTGTTATATTAAAAATTCGTCTTTTTTAGTTGACAAATAATATTCTAGGATTCTAGGCTAAAAAATGCATTCTTTTAAGCTACAAATACAACTGCTTGGTTTAAAATTAATCTGTTAACTATTTTTGGGCAAAATTAACCCTTTTTTCTTGTTGTTGAAATATTACATGCTACATGTTTTATTGAGAATTATTTGTTTAGTTGAAAATACAATGGTTTGGTGGCAAATTAATTTTTTTGTTCAAAGTTAATATTTTCGGGTTGAAAATTCGACAATTTTGTAGAAAATTAACTTTTTTTGTAGAAATTACTTATTTTTGATTGCAAATTCAATTACTTTGGTAAAAAATTGTACTATTTTGTTAAAATTAAACTATTTATTTAAAAATTTAACTATTTCGTAGGAAATTCCTTTTTTTTAAATTAATTTTTTATCTGAAAATGTAGAAATTTAGTTTTTGAAAAGTCTTTTATTTGGCTTGGAATTTAATCTTGTGAGTAGAAAGTTCATCATTTTGATAAGGAATTGAATTACTTTGTTAAAAATTCTTCTTTTTTAGTTAAATTCAGCTGGTTGAACATTCCTTTTTTTTAAATTAGTTTTTTAAACTAAAAATTTGACGATTCCATTTTTTGTTAAAAATGTATCGTCTGTGGTTAAAAACTCAGGTATTTCTTTAAAAATGCATCTTTCTTGATTGAAAACTAACTTTCTTGTTAAATGCTCTTTCTAGGTAACTATTTCCTAAAACATTGGTCTTTTTAGTTTGCAAACTTAATTTTTTTTGTTAAATTCGCCTTTTAGTTGAATTCAACTGGTGGAAAATTCTTTTTTTTTTTTAACTTTTTTTTTTTTTTTTTATTTCAAAATTCAACTATTGGTCGAAATATCTAAGTATTTTTTTGAATATAATTCGTCTTGGTAGAAAATGAATCTTCTTGATTGATAATTCATCTGTGAAGTTTCAAAAATCAGCCATTTGGTGAAAAATGAGACTATTTGGTTGAAAATTTAATTACTTTGTTGAAAATCCAACTGCTTTGTTAAAAATTCGTCCTTTTGGTTTGTAAATTCATTTTTTACAATAAAAAAGTCATCTTTATTGGTTGAAAATCCATCTCTCTTGACTAAAAAATAAACTTTTAATTACTGGTTAAAAATGAATTCTTTTTGGTTAAAAATTCGAATATTTGGTAAAAAATTTAATTATTTTGTTGAAAATTCTATCATTTAGTTAAAAAGTAATCTTTTCCCGAAAATTAAATTGTTTGCACTAAAATTAAAATTTTTTAAATAGAAAATTCGTCCTTATATACCAAAAATTAACTTTCGCATTGAGATATTAATTATATTCTAAAAACTTCGTCCTCTGGTCTTAAAAATTTAACTATTTGGTCGTAAATGCAACTGTTTAGTTGTAAATGATTTATTTCTAAATTCAGCTATTTGGTTGAAAATTCCTATTTATCGGTAGCAAATTCCGCTTCCGGACTTGATTATTCAATTGTCTTCTAAAAAAATTCGTAATGCAAATATTCCATTCATTAAAAAAGTGATATTGTCATTAAAAGTTAGTATATTCTTCTCTGAAACATGTTTCGAATTGAATGCCTTCTGTGGAATTGGATGCAGTCTTTTTTATTTTTGAAAGAAGACCCGTGAGATGTTCTCTAAAACACCTGCAAATTCCGTTTCTCGTCCTTTATAAGATCTTGGAGACTGGCCTTGGCATAGACAAAAAGACACGTCAGACAGGTGCCGATCCGTAATCGATATACGTTTGAAACAAATCGATGATTGGAGATGGAGAACTTAAATGCATTCTTATACCGAGGTCATTTCATTCAAAATAAAACAGTAATAGTTTAATGAGCAATTTATTCTTCGCTTTTAATTTATAAGAGGAAGGTTCGCCTCTATGATGAGCTTTTATGATCAAGACAGCAAGAATTTTTCTCTCGATTATTGTTCATTAAATCCTTCGCTCTTGACCGATCTTTGATAATAGGATTCATTAAGAATATTAAGAAGGGACATTCTGGTGACATTGAAATTTATTTATAATCTTATCCACAATTCTATTAAAATTTGTTAGTACCTACATTCACGTCTCTAGATTTTTTTTCCTAAAATGCATAGTATAAAAAAATTAAAAATTTATTATTAAACAATTTTTAATTAGGTAAAACTTTGAAGGTACAATATGTTGAATAATTAAAAGGAATTTAAATTTTATTATTTCTAAATAAAAATATGGAATATTTTTAATCAAAAGGCCTCTCAATCATAAAATTTTGAAAATCTGACAATTTAATTCCAAAGGGGTTGAAGTTGCACCATTGAAAGCGTTCAAAAATTCCAAATTTTGAATTTAAGAATCTCGAAAATGAATGATTTTAGATTAAACTGTAAAATATTTCAAACTGCTTAAAAAATAAAAAATTCATTAATTTCTTATTAGGATTTTAAAAATTAGATCCTTTAAAAATTTTTTAAATTAAATTGTACTATTTATAATTGAAAGCGTTCAAAATTGAATAATTTAAATTTTCAGAATAAATGTTTGAACTGTAATATTAAAATTGAACAGGTAAATTTTTATAAAATCAAAAATTTATGTTTCCCGTAATTTTCATTGTTTAAAATGCGAAAATATTTCATTATAAATCTTTAAAATTGTATTATTCAAAAAATGCGTTCAGAATTCAGGAATTTTAAACGGGAAATATTAATAATTAAAATTTTCTGATATTTACGAAATTGAATTGTAATATTAAGACTAAAATCGCACCCATTCAAATTAAATAAATTATTTAATTACAGTTCTATTTATTGAAACATTTAGAACAAAAAATTTAATTCTCAAAATCTGGTATTGCAATGTATTCATCTCTAAGGCTCGAATTTAAGAAATTGTTATCTTAATTTTATTTTTAATTTAAAATTCTCGAAATTGAATTATTTTGGATGAAACTTTCAAAAATTTCAAAAGGTTCAAAATGAAATAATGTTAGATTCAGATTTTAAAAACAGGATCATTTAAAATTTTAACAAATTACAATTGTATTGTTTTTAATTAAAACTATTCAAAATTTGTAATTTCATATTTATTTAAACTTTAAACTTAAAACTAAGTTCAATGTTTAAGAATAAATTCTTCTGAAAGTCTAGTATTTTAAATTGTTAATACATAAAAGAATAATAATATAATATTAAAATTGATCAAATTTTGATCAGAACAAAAATTTAATCCACCGCCATTTTCACCATTCAAAATGAAAAAAAGTTTAATTATAAACTTTTAAACTTTAAATCTATGCCTATAATTATATAAATAATTAATTTAAATAAATTTAAAATTAATAAATGATTTCAAATTTAATTTAAAATCAAGCAATTTTAAATAAGAAATATTAAAAATTACAAAATTTCTACTACCTATAGAACGTTTAAAATGAAATTAATTCACAATAATTGCAACTTATGAAAGAGAACAATTTTAAATTTAGCTTTCAATGTGAAAATTTAGAACTATAAATTTTAAACCATTAAAAATGAAACAAATAATTCAATTACTGAGTTAAATAGCTTTTTTAAATTTTGAGCTCTCCATTTGGAATTAATATTTAATTCTTGGACTCTTCCAATCCAATATTTCGCAATTTTGAATCTTTCATTTATTTAAATCTTGAATTAAAATTTAAAGAATTTTAAGAATTTTAAGATATTACACTGAAAAATGAAAATTCAAAAACAAAAGTACGAAAAAAATTTCCGCGATTGCAATTTTTGAAATTGTACAATCTTAAGCTTTTCAATTAGAATTTTTTTTTTAAGTTTAGTTTCAAATCTAAAATGATTTCGTCTTTATGGCTATTTAAAAAAAAAATTTAAACTAGACCATTTATTACGTTTAAAATTGGAACCAAACAATTTAGAATATTCAAATCTAAAATGATTAAATTTAAAACTTACAAAAATAAGAATGTTTAATTGGGAAAATATCAAATTAAAAATTGACTATCAAGATTTCCAAAATAAAATGTTTGAATTTCAAAAGATTTAACAGTAAAATATGGTTTGGACATTTTTTCAGAAATTCAATACTTAATCTTTTATAATTTAAACTTTTGAAGCAAAAAAACTTTAATTTTAAGGCCTCGAACATTAAACTGTTTTAGAACTGGCAAATTAGAACTGTTATTTTCACCTTTAAAAATTAAATAATTTTCAGTATTATTATTTACATACTTTCTAATTTGGAACTTTGGAAATTAAAGAATTCAAACTTAAAGCATTAAAAATGAAACAATTCCAAAACTTAAAAAAAATTGAAGCATTCTTAAACCAGAATCGTTAAAAAAATTAATCTTCAAATTGCGCATCACGATTTTCTAAATTAAATAATTTGAATCTATCAGATATTAAATTGATGTATACTAATATTATTATAATTTAACATTTACGGTATCCAAATTAATTTTATTGCATTTATTGGATTAATAGCTAGCATCAAAATATCGTAAAATAAGTATAATTTACTACTACTAAAATTTTTTCACGATCCTCTATTTTTAAACTAATATGTTCCGTCGTAAAATTTCACCAATTTTTTCATCCAATCATTCAAAGTTTAAAAGACCTTAATTTGAAATTTATTTAATTATTGAACTAAAGAGTATTACTTCCTTGAAATAAATAAAAACTTTCATTTCTTAAAATACTTCGATTTAAATATTTAAAATAATTTATGTTATTTTGTTTTATAAAAGAGTTGATGAAAGCCATGAATTTCCATTTGGAAACCCGGCTTATGAAAGAAATAACTCAAATTTCAAAAATATGAAATTTGATCTTTTATTATTATTTAATTTGCGACTCCAGCAAATTTGAAAACTCACACTGAAGATTGAAGATTTCTCGCAACTTAAAACATGGGCTTGAATTTCCTGGCTAAAAAACTGCAAAGACTAGACTGTAGACTAGAGTATATGATATCTTTCATTGTTATCAGCAACAAGTCTCAGGTGACTACTGCGTGAAACTTGCTTGAAGTATGAGTTGTAAATTGTCGCAAAAATAACTCTGAGCTCGCTCAATGCTACTTGTTTGCATCTGTCAATCTTCCTAATTAAAATTCGCTAAACAAAAAAATTCGATAACTGCAAAAAGGCCACTTAAACTAAAAATAAAATAAAAATTCGCAATCATAAAATTTGCATTTATAAAATTTAAAACAGCCTGCGAGGTCAATGAATATCCCAATCGTGATGAAAACCAAAAAACCTTGATCTTTTTTCTTCAATTTTAAAAATAAAGTAAATGTTCTACAATCATGCTAATGAAACGATAATGTTATCTTAATGATTTTAGAGGTATCTTAACAAATTTCATGAATTTCAAGTCATTGAGTAATTTGAGCCACCTGCCAGAGTTTTCGAAAACTGATTCATTTTTTTCTTATATTGTCTCATTTCATTATAATTTATAATAAAAAGTTATAAAAATTAAATATTTGATTGAACAAATGATGTGGCATTATTGTGTGATATTAATTGGTAAGCACGATCAGGGGAACTTCAATTCTTTCGTGCGATAAGAATAAAAGCAGATAAGAACAGTTAAAGGCGCCGCCTCACATTACCTCAATCATTTCAAAACTTCATTCTTAGAAAGATTAGGAATTTCAAAAAATGTCAAAAATAATATTTATATCAAGGTCATTTTCTTGCAATTTTTCATCTTACTGATGCATTTTATCAATTTCTTGATTTTTGAACACAAATTATCACAAATCAGCTGATAGTAAATGAGCCGAATCTCTAATAGTAAAATTACTTTAAAATCAAATTTCCTTAAATTCTTACAGTTTAATAAATTATTAAAATTAATCATAAGTGACTGCTTTAATGAGTGAAAATGATTCGATATACCATTCAAAATGATTTATTAAATCAATTAAAGTTTTAGTTGAGATAATTTAAAATTACTGATTCGATCAGTGGACGTTACTGATTAGATCAATGCGTTTTTATTCGTGAAAAGAAATCTTCTTAGTTCAAAATTCAACTTTTTAATTGAATTAAACTTTTTTTTATTTAAAATTAGAACTTTTTTGATAAAATATAATTTATTATATTTGATCAAAGATTGAATTTTTCTTTGCAAAAATAATATTTTTTGTTTAAAATTAATGTTGCTAATTAGAAATTAAACTATACTTTTTTATTTAAAATCTATATTTTTCAGTCAAATATTCAAATATTTCGTTGTAGTTTAAATTATTTTTTTATGAAATATTTTATGAATTCCACTGTATTTATTTAAAACTAAATTCTTTTTTAGTTCATATATCAACTTTTTTATTTAAAACTAAAATATCTTTTGTTTGAAATATCAGCTGATATAATTTTTGTTGAAACTTCACCTTTTTTGGTTAAAAATTAAACTATTTTTGTGAAAATGATTTATTTTTTTGTTATCTTTTTGGGCATAAAATTAATCGTCTTGTATAAAAGCTAAAGTATTTTGTTCAAAATGCATTCTTTTTGTTCAAGATTCATAATTTTAGTTTAAAATTGATTTCTTTTGTTAAAGATTGAACTTTTTTTTTAAATCGTTCTTCTATTCAAATTAACTTTGTTAAATACAAATTTAGCTACTCCACTGTTAGTTGTAAATTGATCTTTTTAGTTGAAAATTCGTCTTTATTGGCAGAAAATCAATCTTCTTGGTTGAAAATTCATCATTTTGCTTGGAAATTTATCTCTCATTAAAAACTTGACTAATTAAAGAAAATTTTTTTAGTTGAAAAGTAATTTTATGAATTGAAAACTTACCTATTCGTTTTCATGTTGAAAATTCATCTTTTTTAGTTGAAAATTCAATCATTTTTTAAAATGTATGTACTTTGTTGAATATCCATTTCATTTTCAAATTCAACTAGTGGGTTGAAATTTGACTTGCTTTATTAAAAATTCATTCTTTTGGTGAATGATTCATAATTTCAGTTAAAAATTAATTTGGGTGTTCAAAATTGCACTATTTTTTTGGAAGTTAATTGATTGTTGTTGAAAATGAATCGTTTTCATTCGAAAGTTGAACATTTTGGTCAAAAATTATTATGTATTTGGTTGTAGTTTTAATTGCTTGGTTGAAATTTGAGCTATTTTAAAAATATTTATATACTTTTTTTTTGAAGATCTATAATTTTGCTTCAAAATTCATCTATCTTCTTAAAAACATAACTATTTTGTTGACATCTTTTTGCGTTGAAAGTTAATTTTTTTAACTAAAAATCGAACTATTCCATTATTGTTAAAATTGGCCTGTTTTCGTTGCAAATTCAACTTTATTTTTAAACTTAACAACTTGGTTGAAATGCTTTGTTAAGTTTGCACTCTTTTGGTTAATGATTCATCATTCCAGTTGAAAATTCCTCTGTTTGGTTGAAAATTGAACTATTTTCTTAAATTTTTTTTTGTAGAAAATGAATACTTTTTAAATTAAAAATTCAACTTTTTGATTGAAAATTCTGGTGTTTTGTTGAAAATTCGTTTTTTTTTTGGGTACAAAATTAACCCATATAGCACTGAAAAAGTTACAATTTCTTACGTTGGACATTTAAATTATGCAGAAATTTCCGAAGAACATCTCGGGGTATCTTATAGATATCTTAGGGATATATAAATTTTCACCTTGTACGGATATCCTGAAAGTAGACAGCAAATATATGTAGGATATCCATAGAATATCGTTCGAAATTAATTGGATATCCTGAAATATTTTGGTTGAAAACTCATTATTTTAGTTGAAATATCATCTCTTTTGTTGAAACATTGACTCATTACTTAAAAATTCATTTTTTTATAGATAATTTAGTTAATTGACAATTGATCTGTCTTTTTTTTATTTAAAAATTCCTCTTTTTGGTAGAACATTAACTCATATATCATCGAGATAATTTAGGGTATCTAATTTATGTCTGTAGGATATCCTTTGAATATCCTACAGATATCTGCTGGACATTCAAATGTCCAAAGTGGACATTCAAATAATCCAGAATTGTCGATAAAACAACTCAGTATAACTTATGGATATCTCAAGGATATATAAATTTCCGCCTTGTACCGATACCCCAAAAATATCCAGCAGATATCTGTAGGACATCCAAAAGATATCGTTGGACATTAATTGGATATCCTGAAACATCCCGGAGCTATACGGAATCTTCTTGGTTCATGATTCATCATTTTAGTTGAAAATTTTAATATTTTTTTCAAAGTGCATTTTTTTTGTTAATAAATAATGTTGTTAATTGAAAATTTAATTATTCAATTGATATTTGAAAATTGACCTTTTTTGTTGAAAATTCAACATATTGGATCAATTAAAATGACTGATTTGTCAGTTTTAGAATCCGTATTATTTGAATTAGTCAAAATTGACTTTTATGTCAGTTATTTTGCATGAGTCCAACTTAAATTGTACCTTAAATCATGAGTTATCAATTCAACAGAACACAATAGGTTTCAATATAAATTTCTGAATCGAAAGGCGAGAAATATTGGAATTGTGCACATCTGCTCGGTGTCGGACGAGTTGGTTTTATCTGGCATCTGTGTGTGTGCATTTCAATGAAAAAGTGGGTGGCATAAGGAGGGTGTAGTTGTAAACATTAGTCGAAGCGTAGAATCCGGTATGTAACCCAGCCGTACAAACGTATCGGTTCGTCGTGCAGATCGGAACTTCCGAAACCTTTTGATTTCCTCTCTTGAATAAACCCTCAAAGTGAAATCAGTTTCCGGTTTTCGTTAAAGTTGCAAATTTTTATTTCCGGCCCAAGGTAGCTAATTCAAACTGATTAAAACGAGTGAAAATGAAAGAATTTCTCTGACTGTTCCCAATAGAGAGTTTCATTGAAGAGTTGTGAAAAAATATTTTTTTGCTACTGAAGAATTGATATAAGGAAGATATCATATCAAGTGTAGATTTCTGAGAATAAATGATTGCAGTATCATTAGTTCCATTAAGTGATCATATTTGTAGAACAATATTATAGTAAAGTGTCACCAGTGCCTTGAATTTAGCCTAGTCCGGATTTAAAAGTGCGTAGTCCAAAGAAACTTTTTTTTTATTTTCAGCTTTACAACCTAATATTTTAAAAGTGTTAAAAATTAACTTGAATTTTTATTTAAACTATTGTTCTTTAGTCTCTAAATGATCAAAAGTCTTATTTATTTATCGCAGGCTTCATTATCTCTTTTTTTTATTAAGAACCTAATTACTTTGGTGAAAAATAAACTTTAATGTTTGAAACTTAAACAGTTTTGTTTACGAGTCCATTTTTTATTTAAAATTTAACTTTTTTGTTTTAAGTTCGTCTTTTTGGTTTAACGATTATTTCTTTTTGTACAAACGTCGTCTTTTTTGGTTAAAAGTGCAACTTTTTGGCTAAAAATTAATCTGTTTTGGTTGAGGAATCAACTAATTTGTTGAAAAGTAAACTACTCTGTTGAAAATAAAATTTGGTTAACAATTCATATTTTCGGGTTAAAAATTCAACTTTTTTGAGGAAAATTAGTATTTTTAACATGAAAATTTGACAATTTGATAAAATTTTTTTCTTCCTTGACAAACAGGATTTTTAATTTGGATTTTAGCTCATTTAGATTTCATACTTTTTTATGAACTTTTTTGTTAATATTTCAAATTCTTGCGTTGAAAATTCAACTGTTTTGTAGATCATTCGTAATTTTGGTTGAAAATTTAACAATTGGATTCAAAACTACCTTTTTGTTGAAAATTCATATCTTCTCTTTAAAATTTAATATTTTTGTGTTTACTGGTTTGTAGAAAATTAAACTATTTGATTAAAAATGATCCTTTTTGTTAGATATTCATGTTTTTTCATCTTATTTTTTCAAAGTCATCTTTTTGATTGAAAAATCAACAATCTGGCAGAAAATTAAACTAGTTGGCTAAAAATAAACTTTTTTGTTATAAATTCACATTTTTTATTGAAAATTCAACTGTTGTGTTAAAATTAGTATTTTTATATTGAAAATGTAACTACTTTCATAGAAAGTTCAACTGTTTGGTTTAAAATGTTTGTTTTTTTTGTTGAAAATTTCAACTTTTAATAGAAAATTTAATAAGTTTGTTGTAAATAAACTTTTTTGTTAAAAATGGATATTTTGGGGTTAAAAATTCAAATGTTTTTCAAAAAATCATCTTTTTGGTTGAAAAAGCAACAATTTGGTAGAAAATTAAACTATTTGGTTAAAATTAACTTTGTTGTTAGAAATTCATATTTTTATTCAAAATTTAGATATTGTGTTAAAAAATCCGCTTTTTGCACTGAAAATTCAACTATTCGATTGAAAATTACCTTTTTGTTGAAAATTCATATCTTCTGTTAAAAAATTAATCTTTTTTGTTTTTACTGTTTTGTAGAAAATTAGTCCTTTTGTTGAAAATTCAACGATTTGGTAGAATATTAAACTATTTAATTAAAAATGATCCTTTTTGTTAGATATTCACGTTTTTTTCATCTTATTTTTTCAAAGTCATCTTCTTCATTGAAAAATCAAAAATCTGGCAGAAAATTAAACTAATTGGCTAAAAATAAACTTTTTTTGTTATAAATTCACATTTTTTATTGAAAACTCTTTTGTTTGTTTTGAAAATTAGTATTTTTATATTGGAAATGTAACTACTTTGATAAGAAATTCAATTGTTGGTTTAAAAATGATATCTTTTGTTCAAAACTTAAGCTTTTAATAGCAAATTTAATAAGTTTGTTGTAAATAAACTTTTTTGTTGATAATTGATTTTAATTTGGTTAAAAATTCAACTGTTTCGCGAAAAATTAACCTTTTTGGTTGAAGAAATTCATATTTTTTCATTTCAAAATTAAATCTTTTGTTAACAACTGGTCTTTTTCTATTAAAAAGTCAACTGCTTTGGTAGGAAATTCAACTATTTGGTTGAAATTTTCCTTTTTTGTTGAAAATTCATATTTTTTGGTTGAAACTTCAACCGTTTTTTTAAATTAGTCTGTTCTGGTTAAAAGTATAATTATATTGGTTTAAATTCGTTTATTTTGGATAAATATGTCATTTTAGTTGAAAATTCATCTACTTGTTTGAAGCTCGAACCAATTTGTTAAAAATGCATTTTTTTGTTTAAAGATTCATAATTTTAATTGAAGATTCATCGCCTTGATTGAAAATTTTCCCGTTTTTCAATACATTGTTCTGACTTGGAAAATCAACAATTTTGTTGAAAATTCAAATTTTTTTCATAAAAATGATCTGTTTGGCATGTAACTGATACACTTGAAAAAATATTTTGTTTGTTTTACTTCTTGGAAGCAGGGAAGGGGTGGATATCGACATGTTGTCCAATTTTAAATCATTTTAGACCCTAAGCGACAATGTCCCTGTATTAAATTATTTTTATTTTATCTTTAATAAAATGTAAAATAACAAAATTATTAACTAAATAAATTTTCTGTTGCAGAGTAGTCAGGATGGAGCGAAAAGCAGCTCTTTTGCTGACTTTATTATTTGTATCAGCAGCAGTTTCGGTTACTCAGGCTACAAATTCTACTTCTCCTTCTACTGCTAAACAAGTAGATGTGCACCCAAGAACAGAGAAGGATGAAACGCCGGTACCAACTTCGATAACGACTCCTCAAGAGGTT
This sequence comes from Belonocnema kinseyi, assembly GCF_010883055.1. NCBI lineage: Eukaryota > Metazoa > Arthropoda > Insecta > Hymenoptera > Cynipidae > Belonocnema > Belonocnema kinseyi. The sequence goes on along the minus strand of NC_046666.1, from coordinate 43,558,735 downwards.
AAATTAACATTTGATGATGTTACGACGAAAAAATTAGATTATGAAAAGCATAATATAAACCCCAAGGAAGCACTTCTCCAAGAAATTCGTTCCCTTGATGAAGAAGCTTCAACTGACAGGGTCAGTAAATATCTTTCGCTATCAATACTTGAAAAAAAATGTTATTTATTAAGTCAAGATTGATGAATTAGTATCTCTAAAATTTCATTTCAATTTTTTTCAGCTCCAAGAAGCACTTGCAAAAGCAATCAAAGCAGAGGCTCAGAAAACAAAACCTGTTCTTAAAGTGCCTTCCTTGCGCAAAAATACGACAGTCACTATCAAAACGATCAGCAACTCCACTGACAAAAATAATTTAAAAGACTTTCTCGAATCAGAGGACATGGTTTATAATGATGAACTAGATGATGAGGACGAGGAAGATGAAGACGAAGATGAAGACGAAGAATATGATGACGATGACGAAGACGATGGTGACGGTCTCGATGAGGACGAAGTCAACACCCAATGTCCTGAATCTTGCAAATGTGTTGGGGAATATGCAGCTGCCACGACTGCAAAGTAAGTCTTATAAAAATTAAATTCACACCTTCATCCGAATAAAATCCATCCAGAATAGTTTTTATTTCCATTTGTATTTCAACTAATCTTGGGATATTTCAGATGTACCAGATTGGACGAGAAACAATCTTTCGGTCCAGGAATTGCGCATCTAAGAATCGAGAACGCTGACCCAATTTACCTGGGACCTCTAGCTTTCCGCGCCAGAGGTCTCCAGCAATTGGAGTCTATAACTTTCGTGGACACCCCCATTTTGGAATTGGACAAAACAGCTTTTGATGGAATTCCCTATCTATTCGCTATTAACTTCACCAGAAATGGTTTGGACGACATCCCAGTGGACATTTTCCAAAACAACACCCAGTTGAGTCTTCTTACTATCTCTGGAAACCCTATGAAACACTCCCAGATTGCCCTCAAGGCCAAGGCTAGGGAATACCTTCTTGATGCTCCAAGTGTCACTGAACTGGACTTTTCTGACAACTCCATTCCCAGATTGCCTCACACAGCTTTCTACAAGATGCCCAATCTGGTATACATCAATCTGAAGAACAACAAACTGAAGATTGTTGATAAGGCTCACTTCAGTTCCCTGGATTCTCTGGTAGAACTTGACCTGTCCAACAATGAGCTGCAGGAGATACCAGTTGACCTCTTCCATGGAAAGTTGATTCAGACCTTGAGAGTTGCAGGAAACAACTTGACAACCTTGAGTACTGTCATTGCTGAGAAGTTGACAACTCTGGATGCTTCGAATAATAAAATTAAACTCATCCACAAGGATGATCTCATTGGACTTCCAGCTCTTGATCAGCTTACTATTAGGTCAAATGGGCTCAGAAGGATCCATCAGCATTCTTTCAGTCAACACGATCAGCTGACTTATCTTGACATCAGTGATAATAAACTTACGACCTGGAGTGAACATCATCTGAGGACCAATTCAAGGTTGCAGATTCTTTTGATGAATGACAATCCTGAGCTAGATTCTCTTCCAGTATTCAGACCTATTAACCAGGAGTATGATACTTACAGGTAAGCTTTTTATATTACTAGACTATCATGTGCCCGCGCTCACTTTTATGCTGATTTTTATCATTTACTCAATTTTCTAATAATAATTTATTTATTAAAATTTTCGGAACACTTATATTCTTGTTCACATATTACGTAACATTATTTAAAACCCTTTTACCTTCCCATACCCTAACTGCAGTTACGTAACAATTTTTTTGTATTAATTGAAAAAACTTAATAGACGTTTTATAAATGAAAATAGATTTTTAGGATGAAGAGCGATATAGAAATAAATTAAACAATATTTTGACGTAACACAACAATGATTTTTTTATATTTTTTTAGTTACACACATTTTCAAATTATTTACAAGGAAAGAAGTAACAACAGTTTTTTCAGAATTATATAAATTTTATCATTTTCATGAGACGATTAGGAAAGAGTTTTAAATATTTCAGATATGCCAAAAAAAGAATGTATAAGATTTAAAAAATATTTATTTCATTTTACAGTATTTTACAAATTATTAGAAAAATGTTAGCCTTTTCAAAATATATTTAGGGCTTTGATAATTTCAGAAGGAATGATAAATATTCTATAAATTTTTGGAAATGCTTCCAAGGTTTAAAATATTTTAAATCTCTGCAAAGCCTCTTGAAGTCCTAAAAATATTTTAAAATGAATCCAATTTTTCTTGATATTTTGAAAAATCATTTAAAATGTAAAAAATGAAGCTCAAAATCTTCAAAAATTTCTTACGAATTTTATGAAAATTATAAAATATTTTAAAATATTTCAGAATCACCAACAGAAAATCTAGATTAAAACATATATATATATTTTACGGGACTTTACGAAATAATAGAAAAAGTTCGAGCCCTTTTAAAATTAAATATTAACTTCAAAAATCATTTTATTCTCCTTAAATCTTCGCAATATTTAAAGAATTTTGTGATTTAATTTATTTTTTATTTTTTAATGTTACCAAATTGAAACATTTTGCTTTGAAATCTTCTACTCTTTCTCGAAATTAAAAAAAAATATTTTATATTTCAAAATCTTTTTGAATTTTCTCCTAAAGCTCATTTTTCAAATTAAAAAATCGAAATAAATTGTTTTGGCAACCTAAAGAATTTATGTCATTACCCTGAATTTCAAAAAATGCCCTAAAATATATTATAAATTTTCATTATTTTTTAATTGTCTTAAAACTTCTACATATCTCTTAAATTTACTAAAATTTGTTCCAAAATTATATATTATGGCACGATGTTGCTTTAAAAACTTTCAAACCCTTTTTTTTTCAATTTTATGAAATAATTTGAAACGTTTTGCAACCTTTTGTAATGAGCTCTTAGAACTCATTAGTAAAAAATTGTTTGAAATTTTTCTATGAATCTAAACTATATATTTTTCCTTCTCTTGACGCCCTAAAAAATTTAGTTTACCTAAATTTGAATTAAATCCTTCAAAATGGAAATAATTGTCTTAAAATCTTCCATATTTTTTTTAAAAACAATTTTGAAATCTTAAAATTTTTAAATTATTATTTCAAAATGAAATATTAACTGCTTTAAATTTTTCCATAACTGTTTAAAAGTAATTTAATCTCAAAATCTTTCGAAATGATTAAGACCTTTCTATTGTTCTAATTTTTACAATAAGTTTTTTCAATAATTTTATTTTACTTATCTCTTTGAAAATTAAAAAAAAAGATTACCCAGGTGTAAAACAACATAAAATACTTAATTACAAAAAAAAGTTATAATTAAATCTTTATCTAGTTCGATGTTGTGAAAAAATTAATCATCTAACAATTAATTGATTTTTTCATGAATGATAAGATGAAAATCGTTAAACAATCATTTTCATTCAAACATAGAAATAATTTGTACTCTACATTTTCTGAAAAATCTAATGCAAATACACATTTCAGTACATCAGAATCATTTGAAAAATTATCTAATTGAAATACTATAATTTCAAATATAAATTAACTTTTAATATTCAAATTATATGCAATATTCCATTATAGAACCTTTAAGTCAATAATTAAATTACGTTACTTCAATTTCAGGAACTAAGTTTTAATCTTTATTAAATTTAATAATCAGAAAACGTGAACTAGCTAATAACCAATTGACTATTTTACAAAAGAAAAACCATTAAAATATAATTTTGTTATTGAAAGTGAAAATAAAAAGACACAAAATGGAAATAATTATCGGCGATCGACAAAAGTAGAAATCTGGTTTCTTATTTCGATTAATTTTATACGTTAAAGAAAGAAGTCGCAATAGAATAAACCACGCGATTAACTTGACCGTGTAAGATTTCGCCTCCATGCGCTACTAATGGACGTTACGAGTTTATATATATATAGGATTTTTATTGCTCTTTTATTATTCTACTTCTTCCTCTTCTCTTAGGTTTACCTTCTTTTTAAGTTTTTCCTCCTATTTTTCCATTCTATTAGTCATTCTTGTTAAAATAGGATGTCTACTCAATCCTGGAAAAAAAATTCCCTGACAATTCCAGGTTTTTTTCAAGGCATCTAATTTTTTTTCCTTGTATTATTTTTCATAGTATGGAGTCATTAAAATATTTCGCTTTTTTTAACAATCGACTCGGATGATGTATACTTATAGTTTCGCAAGTTTATTATGAATAATATTTTTATTTATATAATTCAAAGTTTAATTTTCAAATTAAATTAAAAAGTAGCAAGATAGTCACGCGTTCTTGAGTTTCTATTACCTAATATTAAAAACATGATCAATTTTAACCCGATTCCCGTATCGAGGGGTAAATTTCACCCAAAATAAAAAGTCATTTTGAACGAGTTTGTTTGTTTACTGTTAATTATTTATTATTATGATTTAACGAATATCAAATTCTATAATTTTTTTGTAAAGTAGAAGGTTCAAAAGTGATCTATGAATTTTTCCAGAATTTTTTATGCATATTTACTACATTTTTAAGACACCAGGTTAATTTGACCCCTCTATGCGGTTAACATAGGTAAAAATAGCGATACGGGGAACGGGTTAAAATCCATAACAAATTTTTCATTATTAAAATTATTTAAAATTGTTAAATGGACTTAAATAATTTATTATATTTAATACATAAAAAAGTAAAAGAATACCATTTTTCCGATCTGCTAATACCAATGCAAAGAACTTTTCCCCTTCAGTTGCGATAGCGTTTTTCAAAACTTTTCTATTAAAAATAAAAAAAATTTAATTACTTTTTATTTTTAAAGTATTTTCGAATGCAAAAGTGTTTCAAAAATTCCAAATTCTACAATTTAAATAGCTTTGACTTTAAAACATTTAATATACTTTAAAGCAGTATCAAATTAAAATTATTTTTATTTAAAAACACTAATGCAATTTAAATTCCTTTGAATTTTAAGTCATCAATTTTTATTTTCAATACATAATATTAGAGTAAAACCAAAAATATGAGTTTCTAACATGAGTTGAATTTTAAACTAAGAAAAATTTTTTATTCAAGAGAGAAAAAAATTGCAAAAAAACTGTTAAATTTTCAAGCGAAAAGATAAATTTTGAACGAAGAATTTTTATTTTCTAGCAAAGACATGAATTTTGAACCAGATACTTGAATTTTCAACTAAGAACGATACATTCTTAACCAGAAATAGGATAGTTAAATTTTTAGTTAGAAACCTTAATTTCAAACAAACATAGAAACACGAATTTTCAATAAATTAGTTAAATAAAATCATATAAAGCTACTTTTACAAATATTTTTGTCAAAATTTCTTTAACTTTCAGCTCTTTCATTCCTGCAAAAATTCTTTTAATTTTGCTCCTACTTTCCATTTGTCTAATTTTCTCCTGCTATTGACCTATTTCTTTGGTTATCCTCCATTTTCATCTTTTTACAATTCATCCTCTTTTTAGTTGCTTCCATTTATTCTTTTTCATCTTTACAGATTTGACAGATTTACAGATTTTATTGCACTTTTTTCTGCCATTTTTTATACTTTTAAATAGTATTAAACATTAATAAAAAATTTAAATCCTATCCAATCTGAAAACAATAAGTTCTTATAACTTATTTTTTTCATATTTCTGCTCTTTTCTTATTAGTTCCCTAGCGGATCGCGTTAACGGAAGGGCTACGCAATTGTGTGACCGTAAGGCGACCACATAGTGACACCGTTTAATTTACTGAGTCCGCTAGGGCTAGGGTATTTTTTCATCCTTTTTTACATTCATTCACAATTTAAAATAAAATTCAACACTCTTTTTATCTTTTTACGCACTCATATTTATGTATTTGTATTTATATTTATCTGTGTGTTAAAGAAAATAAAAGCTGTGTTGCCGAATCCTAACCGTAGACATCTTTTTATTAAAAAATGTTTAACACTAAATAAATAAAAATACATGGACATAAATGTGTTAAAAATTAATAAGAGTGTTGAGTTCAATGTGAAATTAGGAATAAATGTAAAAAATATGAAAATATACCCTAGCGGGTCGCTAGGGATTCATCAAACTTTTTATTTTAAGCTATAAAAAATAATAAGAGTGTTGAGTTCTATGTGAAATTATGATTGAATATAAAAAAATATGAAAATATACCCTGGCGGCTACGCTAGGGGTATTTTAATTTTTTTATTTTGATCTGTAAAAAATAATAATAGTTTTGAGTTCTATGTGAAATTATTAACAAATTTCAAAAATACTAAAATATGCCCTAGCGGATCCGTTAGGGATTCATTAAATTTTTTATTTTGATCTGTAAAAAATAATAATAGTTTTGAGTTCTATGTGAAATTATTAATAAATTCCAAAAATACTAAAATATGCCCTAGCGGATCCGTTAGGGATTCATTAAATTTTTTATTTTAGGCTGAAAAAAATAATAATAGTTTTGAGTTCTATGTGAAATTATTAATAAATTTCAAAAGTACTAAAATGTGCCCTAGCGGATCCGATAGGGATTCATTAAATTTTTTATTTTACGCTGAAAAAAAAATAAAAGTGTTGAATTCTATGTGAAATTATGAATAAATATAAAAAAATATACCCTAGCGGATCCGCTAGAGATTCATCAAATGTTGTATTTTAGTAATGTTGTATTTTAAGTATGAAATTATGAATAAATTTTAAAAATACTACAATATAGCCTAGCGGATACGCTAGGGATTCATTCCATTTTTTTTAGCTTCTCTGAATTTTTTTATATGTTTCTGATTCTACTCTATTTAACAGATTTTTTCATTATTTTTTATTGTTCAATTCCAAGTTCTGAAAGATCTTGATCTTAACTTCTTCAAAATCTTTTTCAACTTCTTTCAACATTGCGCCTCCATGAAATCCAACCAAATAAATGTTTTTTTCAGCATATATCGCTTCGAATGCGCCAACTGCGGCTTGACCCAACTCTCTGAGGGAACTTTCGATTTCATGCCAGCCTTGACCAGCGTGAATCTTGCCAAGAATTACCTGACAGGACTTCCTAAGAATTTACTCAAATCACTCTCTTCCCTCATCGAACTCGACCTCTCTGACAACCGGATCAAAACCCTTGACAACAACATGTTCCATGGAGCCTCCACATTAACCAAACTCAATCTTGCTGGAAATCTGTTTGTTTCTCTTCAAGTTGCTCCATTCCTTGCAACGCCAAATCTCTCCAAACTCGATGTCAGCAGGTGTGCTCTCGAGAGAGTTTGGAGTGAAGCCAGAGTACCACTCAAGAGTCTTCGGTAAGAGAAAGTTTTTACTATAATTTAAATTTTAAAATTCAAATAGTAGATAGGCAGGGAAAGTTCTAGGTGCAGATTCCTTCTTTACCGACCTCGAGAACATTCGATAGCTAGAGTTCTTAAATTCCCGAGAATTTAAGTTCAGGTTATATAACCGAGAATATGACAGAGTTCAGGAGACTTTAAAAGAATTTAAGAGAATTTATGATTTTCAACAATATTTTTATTGTTCAGGCTATATCAGCGGTTGAATATGAATTATTTTCTGGCTCAGACATAATCCGGAATTACAGTGTTTTATATACAAATTAAAAATTTTGAATGTTTTAATTTATTTCAAACAAAAAAAAAAAACAGTTTTTCCTACTTTAAAAGACAACTCTTTAACAAAATACTGTAATTTTCAACAAAATAATTGAGTTTTTAACAGAAAAGTTGAATATGCAACCTAACAAGATAAATTGCCAAAGAAAAAGTGTCATAGTTTATATTTTGATAAAAAAGAATGTAATTTATACAATAAAAGAAAAGAATTTTAAACCCAAAAAGACGAATTTCCAACAATTAAAGATTTTTCACTCAAAAAATAAATAAAAGCTTATCTAAATTATTGAACCTTCAAACCAGAAAACAAAGTTTTTTTTACAAAAATTCAATTTTCAAACAAAAAATATGACTGTTCAATAAAAAATTAATTTCCCACGGAACTAATGCATTTTACGCAAAAAAAGGAAATTTTAAACTAAAAAATCATTTTTTACAAACAAAAATGGCGAATTTTTAACTAAAAAATATCAATCTTAAAAAAAGGAAAAGTTCACTTTTCTGTTCCAAAATAAATTCTAAACAAAAAAAGAAGTATTTTCCACTCAACAGTTAAATTTTCAATCAGGCCCAAGCCTGCAATAAAAAAAATTTCACAATGTAGGTGAACTTTGACCCAAGTAGTTGAATTTTCAATTAAAAAAGATTAATTTATAACATAATAATTAAACTTTTAACCAACGAGATAACGTTTCAACTTAAAATATAAACCTTTAACAAAAAAAGTGATTTCTTAACAAAGCGATTCAATTAAATTTTTCAAACAAATTAGTTGAATACTCAAGCAAAGAAGAATGATTTTAACCAAAAATTTGCATTTTTATTTTTTTTTTAAAGAATGTAATTCCTTCTAAAACAGATAAAGTTTTAAATCAAAAAGATAAATTAAAAAAAAACAGTTGAATTTTTGATGTAAAAGAATTTAGTCGATTTTTCACGATCAAACTATGCATTTTTTAACAAGAAATAATTTTCTACTAAAAAAATTTAATCTTCAATCCAAAAAGACGAATTTGTAACCAAAAAGGAAGACATACAAACAATATATATAACAAATATATCTCAAACAAAATTGTTGAATTCTCTAAGCAAATAGTTGCATTTTTATCAACAAAAAAAAATAGAAAATTTATCTTAAAGCAGAAGAACTTTTTATTACAAAAAATTTGAGTTTTCATCCAAAAAAGATTCCAGTTAACTCAGTAACATCAAAAATTGAATTTTTGTAAGAAAAAAAAAGTTTCTACGAAAAAATTTAAATTTAAATCCAAAAAGACGAATTTTTTCAACGTAAAAGGATGAATTTTAAACAAAATAGTTCAATTCTCTACCAAATAGTTGCATTTTTATCCGAAAAATATCAATTTTGTACTAAAACAGACGAATTTGTAATAAAAAACAATTTTTTTTTGTAATTGGAACTTTCCTCCAGAAAATATTTCAGTTCATTTCTCAACATCAAAATATAAATGTAAAAAAAAAACAGTAAATTTTCTACGAAATATTTAAGTTTTCAAGAAAATAGTATAATAGCTTAATTTCTAACCAAACAGTTGCATTTTTATCAAAAAAAGGTTTAATTTCTGCTAAAGCAGGTAAACTTTAAAATAAAAAGACAAACTTTCAAAAACAGAGTTGAATTTTAAACCGAAAAGTTAGCAAAAAAATGCAATTTTCTATTAATTAAAATAAATTCTGAGATTCTCATAAATTCTCAGAGAATTTATTTCTCGGTTATATTCTCGGTAATATTCTCATTCTCGTTCTCAAAGTAATATAACCGGCTCAGAACTGTATTGATAGCTAAGTGGTGCATGTCTGCTAAGTTTCTATGTTTCTCTGGAAGGTAGAGTTCTGGTATTTAACAATGTCATTTTTTTTTTTTGATAGCTCCGTTATTTGGTTGAAAATTCATGTTTTTTGTTGAAAATTCGTCTTTTTGATAGAAAAGTATTATCATTCATTGAAACTTCACCTTTTATGTTTATAATTTAAAATAAATTTAGAGAAATTTTTTTTTCATTAACATTATTGATTCCAAAAGTATTATTTTTAGTTTATATATATACTTTATATTATATTATTTTTATTTTATATTTATATTATTATTTTATATCAATTCTGGCTTACCAGACTTCTCTCGCGTAACACGCTTACCCCCACATGAGTCCAAAGGGACCCAGGGCGACAAAAATCGCTATAAAAAAAAAAACTATTAAATATTTTTACTTGCACATTTTTTAGAACTTCTCAAAAACTAACTTTAAAAGATTATGTCAGTCGTATGACAAAAAAATACATTTAAATATACATTAAAAATTTTTGAAGTAAAAAAAGTAGAAAAAATTACTATTTTCATTAAAAAATTCATCATTTTTTTCAATTTTTGATATTAAGGTTTAAAAATGTAGGTTAAGTCGTCCGCTCATGTAATACTAAAGAAAAAAATAGTATGTCAGTGGATCTTTCAAAAAGTATACTTATTTTGAGGAATGAATGACGAAAAAAAGGACAAAAATGAACCATGCGTTTTTCTCAACATACTCTATTGTATTACCTATTACAAAAAAATATGTATTTAAAATATTGATGAATTTTTGAATTTATACAAAGTAGGCATGAAATTAAGACAAAATAAAGTGATCTTATTTTTATTTTACATGTTAGCGCAATCATTACACATCGAGACGCTGTGCTCGTGGCAAACAGCGCTCCATCACTCCATAAAAAAATATCGTTATTAAAACGTTTTATGTCTTTTTAAAAAAAATCTGACATTGCTATATATCTCTTAAACTATCGAAAAATGTTGCAACAGACCCACTCCTTTTGCATTTAGGCACTTAAAATTGAATTACAAAAGGTCGTTGGGTACGGATGACCCAAGTGTGATAAGCAAGGGTTTAATTGTTTATATACACAAAAGAAATTTTTTAAGGGAATGTTGAATTTTGCACCTGACTAACTACTCTAAATACAATCTGCTATCTCCATTAGAATATTACCTTTTGTATAATAGGATTATGATTTATACTTATTATCTTTTTTAGATTCCTGTCGGTTCGTGGAAACCGCCTTCAGAGAATCACAATAGAAGAACTGAGAGCAACTCCCAAAATTTCTGGTTTCGATATTTCCCAAAATCCTTTGAATTGTGATCATGATTTCAACGAAGCTATTCAATGGTTGATTGAACATGGAGTTACTCCCATCGAAAGCCTGAAGTACATCAGCAACTACGCCATGGCTGAAGATTATTCTGAATCAGAAGGTGGCGCTCAGTGGACTGATTTGGCTAAGGTTGTTTGCGACAGCATTGACTTTGGACCACCACCAAGACCAAAACCACACAAGCCTATTGTTTATGATGTCTTGAAAAATGATTTGTCAGATGACATGCCGGTATGTTTGCTTTTATTAATTTCCAATTTAATAAACTTTAACTTGAACAGCACACAATATCTCAGCAATATTTGAATCTCCTCACAATCAATATTTTTTTTGCAATTTTGCTGAAATCTTGTAATAATTAGGGGCGGCCTGAATCACTGAATCAATGCAATCATTGATGCACCGGAAGCTATAGATAGAGGAAATGTATCCCATTCTATTTCCTTGTCAATCTAAATTTGCGCCTATTTTTTTCAATACCATCTTTTTTATTTCATCCGAACTCTCATGTATCCACGGTCAACCTTTTTCTATCTTTTTGTTAATTTAAATTCATTTCTATCTTTTTAATCATTTCTTCTCTGTCTTATCATATCCTACATCTATCAAGCCTTATCTTTTTTTATCCTATACAACTTCTACCAACGTCTATGTTTTTCTGTCTCTTCCACAATCTAAATTTACATGTATTTTTTTTCAAACCCCTCTTCTCTATCTCATCCTATCCTTTATCTATTCATGTCAACATAAAGGTTTTACCGCTAGATGGCCAACGGTAAAAGTAACCAGCAAGTGAAATCAGTCTTCGGGCCTATAAAGTAGCTCAGCTCAGTGGCAAGAAAAATTATTTGTTGACTAAAAGTAATCAAGTACCTTACTTCCAAATATGTTTTAAATTAATAAATGATAATCACACACATTTATAAACATTTAATATTGATTATTGCCAATCATAAAATTGATAAGCAAATTCTCAAATTAGTCACTTTTACACAGAATTTTTTTCTACTAAGCAATATTCCAGACAACTGAATAAATATGTTCCATTAGGAAAATCTGCAATTCACGCTTAGTTGCTAATGCTATTTAGAAAATGATTAAAGATAATGTGAATTTTTACTTTTTTGCAAAGTTAAGGATTGTTTTTCTCATAAAAAGTTAAAATATGTGTTCAGGTGAATAATAATCACACATATTTATAAACACTAAATATTTCTTGTTTTTAATGATAAAACAGATAAAAAAATTCTGAATTTAGTCATTTTCACAGGGAAAACATTTGTTTATCTACTAAAAAATATTTTAGACAAAATTTAAAAAATTCTACTTTCATAAAAATTCAACTTTCTGGTTGAGAATTCTTGAATTTTAATGAAAATTATTATGTTTTGGTTGTAAATTAATCTCTTCATTTAAAAATTCTTCCTTTTTAACTTAACATTAAACTTTTCGGTTAAGAATACTTGAATTTGTTAAAAATTCGTTTCCTTCAATAGAAAATTAATCTTTTTGCTTGAAAATTAATCTTTTCGATTATGAATTTAACAACTAGGTTTTAAAGTTAAACTACTTTCTTAAAATTTTTTTAAATTCTTTCTTTCCTCAAAATTCAACTTTTTGCTTGAGAATTGTTAAATTCGATTGAAAATTCGTCTTTTTTTTTGTAGGAAATGAATCTTTTTGCTTAATAATTCATGTTTTTAGTTGAAAACTAAACTTTTTGGTTGAGAAAAATTGATTTTTGTTAAAAACTATTTTTTTTAGTAGAAAATTAATCTTTTCGCTTAAAAATTTATCTTTTTGATTAAAAATTCGTTTTATCTGGCAGGAAATTAATATTTTTGTTCAAAAATTCATATTTTCGGTTAAGCATTTTACAACTAGGTTTTAAGTTAAACGTCTTTCTTCAAAATTAAAAAAATCCTTTCTTTCTTATAAATTCAACTTTTTCGGTGAGAATTGTTCAATTTGATTGAAAATTCATGTTTTTAGTTGAAAATTCAACTTTTCGGCTGAAAATGATAGATTTTTGTTGAAAAAGAGTTTTTTTCGGTAGAAAATTAATCTTTTTGCTTAAAAATTAACCTTTTTGATTAAAAATTTAACAACTAGGTTTTAAAGTTGAGCTATTTCCTTAACATTTCCTTTTTTTGTTTAGATTGAAAATATTATTTAAAAATTAATCTCTTTGTTTGGAAATTGAACTGTGCTATTGAAAATTCTTTTTTTTTTGTAGAAAAATTACTTTGGTAATTGAAAATGTACCTATTTCATTTTTGTTCGGAAATGGTTATTTTTTGAGTAAAAATTAAACTTTAGAAACAAATACTTAACTATTTTATTAAAGCGTGGTTTTTTGTTGTTGTTGGAAATGAATCTGTTTTAGTTGAAAATTCAACTTTAAGAGTTGAGAGTTCTTGTATTTTCTTGGAAATTCGTCTTTTTTGGTATATAAGTAACGTTTTTATTAAAAGTTCATATTTTTTATTCTACAATTCAACTGTTTTGTATAGAAAATCCGTCATTTTGTCTTGACAGTTCAATAATTTAGTGCAAAAATCAACTGTTTCGTAGAAAATTAGTTTTTTTTTTTATAATTTAAAATTATTTCTTTAGTTAAAAGTTTAACTATTCCATTTTTGACTTAATAACTTTTTTATTTTAATCAGTATAAACGTAAAATCGGGTCTTACCTAAGGGCTACGTTACTTCCTTTCGGGGGGTTATAACTAAATCTGCAGTTGTCAACGGGGGGGGGGGGGGGGGTTAAAATACTCAAAATTGGTACCGTAGTTTATGAATGATCCCTTAAAGAAAGTACCACCACGCCACTTTTTCTTTTAGGATAACACCATTGATTAACCCTTAAAGGGCATACTGGGTAAATATGACCCAGCGACTTATTTGCGCTTTAATAAAACGTACCAAATTCAAGAAAATGGAACATATGGCGCCAGATTAACAAATTATATGAAAACCTATTTTTCTATGTCATTTTCACATAATTTTGATTTTTATCATTTTTATACGCAGTTTTAGCTAAAACTCATAACTTTTTCAGTTTTTTATATTTTTACTTGAAATTTTAACTGAATACTTCCGACATACGGCGCTTCAAAAACTAAATTAGTCCTAGAGTGTTCGTTCAAAAAAGTTACTTATTCTGAAAAAAAAACTTCTTTCACTCTAGAGTGAAAAAAGTCATTTTTAAATTTTTTTGCCAAAAAGGAAGTTTTTTAACTACTTTAAATTTCCGAAATTGTTATGAAACCTTCTTCTCCTGAAACTAGATAGATTAAACATCATTAATTGATTATCTTGAAAAAAAACTATCCAATACCGTCGGCACAGCACACGTTTGAATACCCTTGGGTCTATAACTCCCAGTATGCTCTTTATGTAATTTTACGGAAGTGTGCCCTTTAAGGGTTAAGAGAAGTACCTAATATTATATTTACCAATATTTCAGTTCGATCATGGACAGAATCATGAAAACGAATTCGAAGATGCTTGGTCAACTGAAGAACAGGAAGAATACGAAGACTATACTCCAGAGGCAACCTTGACTTATCATCCCTTCTACAGGAAAGCTCTTTGGCCAGTTTTGACAGTGGTTGTCGTCACTATCACACTTTTGCTATCAGTCGTTCATTTCACTATCTGTTTGGCTAAGCGCAGAGGTCGTGGTCCAGTAATCAGGCCACCAATGATTCTTCGACAAGGTCTTGTGGACAACAAAAATTGTGGTCTGGTCTACAAACCTCTTCAAGAAGAAATAGCAACACCCCACATGCCCAAAAGGGGTGCATTCTACTCAAGCAGTACCTTCCACTACGATAAAATCGTACCCGAAAGCGTCTAATTTTCCAAATGTCTTCCCAAAAGCGTTTCTGTGAAGTGCAAATTAAGGAAACTATTTGTGAGGAGATGCGAAAACACGTAGACTCGTGAGACTGAGAATACATACTAGAATTTTTCGCACTGTGTTGAGAGGGTGGTTTTATGGATTCAGGAGATTATCCTATCTTGGACGATTTAGACAATTATTTTATTTCCTCATGATGAAATAATTCTGTAATAGGTGTGTCCCGGAAAAGAAAATTTTCCAGGGAGTGGGAGTTTTTAAAAATTTGTTAATTGTCCACAAATCATTCTCTCAACGTGGCACACGATCCTCATCTTGTAAAGAGTTTCGATATACAACCTACGAACAAATGATACTTAATATCGCGAATTAGCATTTCCGGATGAT
Organism: Belonocnema kinseyi; assembly: GCF_010883055.1. Taxonomy (NCBI): domain Eukaryota; kingdom Metazoa; phylum Arthropoda; class Insecta; order Hymenoptera; family Cynipidae; genus Belonocnema; species Belonocnema kinseyi. The sequence goes on along the minus strand of NC_046666.1, from coordinate 43,543,664 downwards.
CAACCTATTAATTTTAATTTTCGGCCCTTTACACAAACATTTTTCAATTCCAATTTTTTTTGAGAAGCCTTATTAGTCTGAGGACTTGTGATCATGTTCGGATCCTTGATGAGTGGAATTTTATCGGCTTCGATGATTCGGTTTTACATCGAGAAATCGTGGCAGAAAATACTTACAATAATTTATATCGCTCTACATTTTCTACAAGTTAATAGCGAGTAACTTTTAATCCTTCCAATGATTTTACATTAAAGACTTATACAATTATAGTCCTGGGTCGTTTCAGAGTTTCGATCAACTCTCAAAGGAATTCTCTGTACAACAGAAAGTTTTTAAAAATGGGATGTTTTGGACTGTTTACATGAGGAATGACCAGTCATAGTAATATATGTAAACTATATTTAAGAACCCACTTTCTTATCCTAGATAGGATACCCTTTGGATACTTTTTCAAGGATGACGAATTTTTATTTGAAAATTCAACAGGCATCAGGATTTGACAGAATTTTAAAATTCAACAAACAATCAGGATTTTTAACCCTTCAAGTGCATTGTGGGTGTCCAACGCCCCAAAAAATTTTCAAACTCTTATAAACCATACTTCATTTGACAAAATGGATTAAGTGTCGCCATCTAGGTTTAATTGGAGACACTAACTGTAAGTAAAGTCGTTTAGCATACTGCGTCAACCGCCAGTCTGCTAGCAGCAGCTGCTGAAAGTGGAGGTAAAAAGTCGTGGGGTGCAAATAAATATCTTTTTTGAAAACAGTCATAAATTTGCAGGTTAAAATAATTAAAATTGCGTGAGTTATGAATTTTTAAGTAAGAACCCCATTTTTTCAATTTGTTTTTTGCTCAATAATTTCAATAGGGGTTAAACAATACATGATTAATTACGCTGGGGTATAATATACCCACGATGCACTTTGCCTTTATTTTTACCATGTATGCACTTTAAGGGTTAAATGCTACGAATATACAAAATAAGAAAAGCTTGAACTGAAAGAAATAGGAAATTGATTAAATAATTTATTAATTAATATTTTCTTAATTTATTTGTCAATCATTCAAAGGATATATTTTCATTAGGGAAGAAAGTAGGCATATCGTTAAAGGAATAATATTTAGATATGATGTACAAGTCGATTGGAAAAAATTGTATTACTAAGTGCCTATTAATGATAAAAGTATCGTTAACTAACGTAGCTTAGGACGCTGAAATATATTGTAAACGTCTATGCCACGCTACAAGCTGTAAATAATATTTTAATAAAGTCTTATATTAATAATAAAAACACTGTTATAATTAAAAACCTGTTTTCCTAAAATAGAAAAATAGACCCAAAATAAACCGGAGAAGAAAAAAATACTTTCTAATCTTCCCCAACAAAAGAAATTCATAAAATTACATAACGAGGCCTTTGAAGTAAAAACAAATCCAATAAGTTGTGAAACAGTTCATTTCATGAAAAAGAAATTTTTGTTATAATTTTATTTTCATTTTTTATTGAGACTATACAAGTTGAAACTTTTCTACTTTGTTTATATTTTGTTTTGAATACTTCCATCACAATATTTGACACTATTTTTGAACGAAGAGACTAGTTTGCCAAAATTTCGAAAAAAATTATACTTAAGACTTCTCACAATTGTTCGCTAATAACAATATTTCTTGACTAAGTTACTGAGTAAAGTTTTTTGATATTTTAATCAATAAAATATTTTCATTAAAAAAAAAAGAAACAGTTAAATTGAACCAAAAAGAACGAATTTCCGCCTAGGGCGCGCGACTGTTGGTTCTCGCGCTCGATAATGTATTTACCTCGCGCTACGCGCTCGGTCTTTGTGCACAGACTTTTTAAATCTAAAGGTGAAAGCATGGACAATAAGAATTTGGTGATTGTGAATTCTCTTTTGTTAAAGCTCCTTCGGCTTTAACGAACACATTATCATCACGTATCTCGTGCTTCGCACTCGCGTTTATCCCGGACATTTTATATCATTCCCATAAATGTATATTATTATAATACATAATTTATGTTGCTATTAAAACAGACTATTTATTTTTTCTTAGCTTGTGTCATGTGTCGAAAAATTTAATTTTTGCATTTGAAATGTTTGTTTTATAAATAAAACAAAAAAATTGGAATTTTCAATTTTTCGAAAAAATCCAAAAAGTTGTCATGATAATCTTGTGGGGCTATCGAAAATTAACATTTTTACATTCTCATTCCTGAGAATGTAATATAATCGTCCAAATTTTCAATCTCTGGTTTTTAACGGATCTTTACGTTTCGGCACTCACAGAATCCAAAAACCATAGAATTTAATCGGTGTCTGTATGTCTGTATGGTTACCTGAATGTTTAATATTTCAAACCAAAAGTAAAAAATTGAGTGCATTTTCAAAATTTTGAAATTTTTGTTGAAATTTTCTAAATTTTTGTCAAAGTTTCTTATAGATGGGTAAAATACTTGCAAATTATCCAAATAAAACTTTTAATTTTGATGAAAATTAGAAAAGTTATATACTTTTCAAAAATTTGAAAATCTTCAAAAAATAGAAAAAATTATTTTTTTCATAGATCCAAAAATTTTCACTAAATACCAAATATATTTTAAAACTATTTTAGCCGATTTTTTCGATAAGCCCACATTTTTAAAAATTAGAGCGCGCAGAGAATTTTTGTATCATGAAAAAATGTGGACTCAAAAATGTTCAAAATAGGCTCACAGACATGCAGACAGACACATTTGTAAAAACCAGTTTTTCGGATCAGGAGGTCTCAAAACGTGGAACTTTTGACAAAAATGGGAGGGGGGGGGGTACATTTTACAAAAAGCGGGCAAATTTTTGTTTGACCTTTAATGATGTTTTTCACGATTAGCGCGAAAACTGCGCATCCTACCTAAAAGTGATTTGTAATCAATTTGTAGATCTTTTTCGAATGCACAATTTTTGTCTACTCATCTTTTACCGTAGTTTGCATAGTTTGACCGAAAAATTTAATTTTTGGATTTTCCATTATTGTTTATGCTGTCAAAATTTGAATTTTCGATTTTTTAAGAAATTTAAAAAATTTGTTATGATAATCTTGTAACATTTTTCTTCTCCTGATTTTTTTTTTCGTATCGTGTGTTATTTGGCTCAAAATGTTCATTTTCGCGTGTTTTTTTCGAATTTTGTAAATGCTATAACTCTGATAATTTTTGATTTTATAAAAAAAAAGTCTTTTGGAATTTTTATCCAAAATGGCTGGCTAACGAACTTGACCTTTAGTTTAGAACACTGAACGAGTGTACCGAAGGCCAATCTAATTTTACATAAATCTAATACCTTCTTCGATGAGGATGTAAAAAGTGAATTTTCAACACAGAATATTCATTTTTTACAAATAATAATGAAGCTGGTCTAAAACTGATTTGATTAATTTTTAGTTTAAATTTTTTCGTTTCTAAATTTTTCAACTAAATAGTTGAATTTTTAAACTAAAAGAATAGATTTATTTAACGAAAAATGAAGTAATTAAATTTTCAGCTACAAAAATTAATTTTGAATAGAAAAAAAAGATTTTTCGGAAAAATAGTTTAATTTTGTACCAATTAATTGAATTTTCAAGAAAATAGTTAAATTTGTATTTAAAACAAAATTAATTTTCAACGAAGAAAAAGAGAATTTTCAACAAAAATGACGAATCTTCAGCCAAAGAATTAACTTTTACGAAACTAGATCAACTTTTAACCCAGAAGTTGAATTTTCATCATAAAAACCAAAAACCAAAAACCGAGCAATTAATTTTGCATTAAGGTGAATTAATCCTTAACATAAAAAAAAAGAATTTTCTACAAAACAGTTTAATTGTGTATCAAATAGTTAAATTTTCTACCAAACTGTTGAATTTTCAACAAAAAAATATTTTTCAACCAATTAGTTGAATTTTCTAAACAGTAGTTAAATTTGCAATATAATAAAAATAATTTGCTACGAAACAGTTTAATTTTGTACTGACCAGTTGAATTTTTTATCAAACTGTCGAATTTTCAACAAAAAAGTGAATTTTCAACAAAAAAGTGAATTTTCAACAAAAAAGTTCACTATCAACCAATTACTTGAATTTAAAAAAAAATTGTTTTATTTTAAATTCAAACATAAATTTTACGAATTTTCAACCGAAAAACATCCACTTTTTACATGGTAAAATTTTCTACATAGAAGACTAATTTTCTACCAAAAAAAAAGGATTCTCAACAAAATACATACATTAATAACGAAATAGTTCAAATTTCTATACAGAGGATTAAGTTTTTACGAAAAAGCCAAATTTTCAAAAAATTACATACATTTATAAACAAATAGTTAAATTTTCTAACAAGTTGTTGATTTTTCGAGCGAAAAATACATTTTTTCAACAAAACAGTTGAATTTTCAACAACAAAAACTAACATTCAACCAAACCAGATCAATTTTTTAACGAAGAAGGTAAAACTTCTACAGAAAGAGATAAATGTTTGAAAAAATTTATTAGCCAAAAGAGAAACAAAATTGGAAACAAATTAAGTATACCTAGTATCTTTTAGAATAACATAAGTAAATAGAAATTTTTTATAATTTAGAGACTAAAGATTATCAATTTAAATAAACATTGTAGTTTTTTTTTAATATATCCAAAATATACAATGAAGAAAACTGAAAATGTTGTTTAAAAAATGATTTTAATTTTCCAGATATTCAAATTAGGGTTAAACATAATTTCGTTTTTAAAACAATTTTCATAAACGGATGCATATTTTTACATTTTTCCATGAATATTATACATTTCTCACGGAATTGTCTAACAATATCTTGTCATTATTTTGTATGTTTAAAAGTTTTTAAAATAATTAATATTCTTTCTTATAATATAATTTGATAAAATAGTAGGGCCAAAGGCCTAAAAATTGAAAAAAAGGCCAAAGCATAAAATTTATTTATGCTTTTCAGTGATGCACATGATTTATAGAATAAAACTAAAAAAAAGACCATTTATGTATAAATATTTTGAAAATAACGTACAGCTTTTGTAATTTTAGAAAATATTAATTAAATAAAAATAACAAATAAAAAAGTGGATCCAATTCATGGAAAAAAGTTAAAATAGATATTTGTTTGTAAAAATTGGTCAAATAATTTAAATGTTCTGTTAATGGCAAAAAGATCATGAAATCATAACTAAAATTTTCAATTTACAAAAAATAGCAAAAATTAATTGAAAAGACATTTTCAGTTATTAAAAAAAAAAGCTTATTCTTCCAGACATTGTCAAACTGTGTATTTGTTTACTAAGAGCTATTTTTAACTAATGGTAATCGTATATTAATTCATCTCATATTTTATGCAAAAACTGGGAAGTTAAACAATTAATAATTGCAAATCACAAAACAATGGCACTTGTATATTAATTATTTAATAACATTAGAAACAATTTTTTTTCTTACTCCAACACATGATAAATTATTCGCGTATTATTATGATTAGAAAAAAATGTATTTCTTATTAAATAAAAAATGTTCCTTTGGTTAAAATAAAATATTAGTTGAAAACTAGTTATTTGAAATTCATACTTTTTACATAAAATATAAGATAAATTAATTCTAATTGCGAGTACTTATGATTAGTTGCTGTTGGACAATTATTTAAACAATTTTTATAAACAAATATACAGTTTCACTTATTCCCATGAATAAGTCCCATTTTTCTCAAAACCAACTAAAAATGTATCGTCAGTGACAAGCAGCTCTAATTTGGTTGAGATTAATCAAAAATATTAATTATTTAAACAATTTAGATAAATAAGTGCACATTTTGACCATTTTTTCGAAAATAGGCTCTATTTTTTAGCCAAATCAACTAAAAATGTAATGCCAATAACTTTTTGTTATGTTACTTTGCCAATAGACAAGCACAGTTAATTATTTAAACAGTTTTTATGAACAAATATATATTTTGGTCACTTTTGCACGAATGGGCTTATTTTTTCGTGGAATAAACTAAAAATGTTGGCCATTTTTCGATGATAAATACACTTTTTTTGAGGAATCAACAATAAATGTCTTGCCAATTATTCTTTCTTGACATATTTTTCTGATTAAAAAAAGTGTTAAAGTAAAGTTAAGGTGAAGTATTTAAAACAATTCAAAAATATGAAAAAATGCAATGGATCAAGTAAGTTTAAAATGAGTTTGGAAACATTAAACAAAATTTAAAAGAATTGGATGAATTGCCTAAAAATTTGATTTGAATTTTAAAGATTTCAAGATAAATTAAAGAAAAACATTCTAAAATCCATTGAATTGAGTAGTATTGAGTGAATTAAAAAGAATTCGCGATAAATTAATAAGAATTTGATGTGAATTTTAAAGACTTCAAGATAAATTAAAGAAAAAATTTTTAAAATTCATGAATTGAGTAGAATTGACTGAATGAAAAAGAATTCAGGGTGACGTCCAAATGAATATGCATAAACTATTTGAAAACCTCTTGATATCTTTGAAACTCTAGGAAATCTCTCATATTTTTGCACATACATTCTTTGAAACTAGTAAAATATTATAAAATCCGTAAAAATACATGGAAATGAATGGTATTTTATGAAATTCTGGAAAGTTCATTAAAATACTTTGAGACACATCAAAACCCTATATAATCCTCGGAAACTGCATGCAAATTTGTTTAAATCACTTAAAATGATTAAAATCCTTAAAAATACCTTTAAATTGTTTAAATCTCTTTTCAATCTTTTAAAATTTCCTCAAATATTTAAAATCCTTTAATACCTTTCGAATTCCCATTAAACCTTTTCAATCCCTTTAAAACGCCTGGGAATCTTTTACAATACCCTAAAATATTGTAAATCCTTTAAAATTCAATTAAATTACTTAAAAGAATTAAAAATAACTTTTAATATTTTAAAATAACTTAAAATATTTTAAATCATTTAAAATAATTTGAAAACTTTAAAAAATTTTTAAAGCTCTTGAAAATGAACAGTCATTTTAAAAGGATACCCTAAAATATGTCAGACCCTTCAATAATTTTATCAATTAAATAAAAACTTTAAAAAATAAGAATTAGAAACAATTTTTGATTTTTGAAACCCACAAAATACCTCATTTCTCATGAATAAATTCTTTGAAATCTACTGAAATATTATAAAACTCCGTGAATTCTATGATAATATTTTTTGAAATCCTGGAAAATATTTTAAAGTACACGGAGAGCTTTAAAATCTTTTAAAATATCTGAAAAAATTATGGGTACTGTTCAAATCGTTCAAAATCTTCCTAAACTAAAAAAAGTCTTCATCGTAAAATATTTCAAATGTTTTGAAATCCTTTCAAATTAATGAAATTATTCAAAAAATACCTTGGAATTGTCTAAAATTCCATTTTATATTTCAAATTAAAAGATCTTGAAAATGCTTTAGAAGTTTAAAAAATACCCTAAATGTCTTAAAAATCCCTGCAAATTACTGAAATCTATCTCAAATTACTCGAAATCTTCAAAAATACTCTGAAATATTTCAAAAGAATTCAAGACAATTCAGAACTAGGTATAGACCTAAATTGAATGGTGATTAACTCACGAGTTAATTTATCAAAAGAAAAGTGACATTATTAAAAGTTACATTATAGCTTGCACCGGTATCTGGGCACTTTTATTATGGAAACATTTTTCTTAAGATTGCTATTGTTAATATCATAAGCAAATTCAAGAAACAAAGCATTATTCAGGTATTTATCGAGGATTAAATTAATTTTATTTTCGAGGTCATTCCTTTTAATTGGGAACTTCATGCTAATTTCAACATTAATAATTTCTTGATAAATCTTCTGTTTTTAAAAAATTTTAGAAACGAAATTTATTATTCGGGCTTGAGCATTTGGTGGCATACAAAACCGTTTCGCATTTCGGTACCGCCGTATATAAATCCAGGGTATACGTGCCGATTTTCCGTCAACTTTACAGAAGGGCAGATGGGCCTTTTCCACGACGCTTTTTCTCCCACACAGAAGTGTGTCTATATTGAAGTAAATTTCTCTTGTGAACTTAGTTTTGGCTTTAAAAATAAACTCAGTTTTGTTCATTATGCTTCATTTTAAATCCGTGTTTTTTTTGTGCTCACCTAATCACTTGCGCGATCACCATTAATTTCGACTCTAAACGGAAACAAATGCAATAGATCAAATGATCATGAATGTTGCCAAAATTATCATGGAGCTCCTAATTAAAAGGACTGACCTTGAGAAGAATGATTTTTTCTATAGAAAAATTCCTGAATAATTAATTTTTTAAATTAATTTTATTGAAAAAAGTATAAAATTGGTCAACTAATTATAAATGTTAATTAAATTATCAAGAAGATCCCTATTAAAAAGACTAAAATAAAAAAATTCAAGTCGACAAATGCCTGAATAATATATTTGTTCATTAACCTTATTTCAAAATCGAACAAATTTATCAACTAATTATGAAAGTAAATGAAATTATCAAGAACTTCCCAAGTAAAAGGACTGACATAGAAAAAAATAATTGTTTATTTGTAAAATGTCCGAATAATGCACTTGTTAAAAAAAATGTCTCGTGTTATTCATTTAAGTAACACGTTCATTCCGCAACACTGCTCCGACCCAGGTTGCTGATCAATCTCTCTAGAGCCTCACAAAGTTCCACACTGGGGCCTATTAGTATCCCCGGTCTTTTGCTTCAGGCGTCATTCACTCTACTGACACTCATTTTATTAAATGTTTGTCGTTATATTTTTCTGTCCTGGCATACTTCTGATGCTCCCTTCACGTCCATGCATTTTTGCATAGAAGCTCTCGTGTTTCTGTGGCTTCTTATGTCAATCGCGTTCATTTTACTCCTATCCTTTTTTTGAATTATGAATTATATTTTGCCACTTTAGCTTTATTTGTTATATTCTTATTTCTGACAATAACTCCTATCCTGCCGATAACCTTCCCAACCCTCGTTTAGATGCCTTCATAGCTTTTTATCAATCTTCCCGTCATAAATAAATAAACTACCAAGATTAAAATAAAAAATAAAATACAAGATTTAAATAAACTACCAAACTTGTACTATTCTATCATCATTTAAGGCAATGTTGCATATTGTTTTCTTATTCTTTCCTTCAAATACCATAATTTTTGTTTTATTTAGGTTAATGTTAAGGCCCATCGACACGATGCTTGTATTCAGTTCGTTCGACATCCTTTGCAAGTCTTCGATTGATTCTGTCATGACAGCCTTAACATCTACGAACGCTAACCCACGTACCATTGCTGTTCGAGATGCACACCTTCTTCGTCAAAGAGGGCCATTTTTAGACACTTGTCCATGAACAGCGCCGGATTTACCAAGGGGCAAGGTGGGGCTAGTGCCCCAGGCCCAGGGGGCCCCTGACCCCAGAAAATTACATACATTACAACAAAATTGGAATTTTCTCTGCCATTAAGAGGGCCCCTTCGAGGTTTAGCCCCAGGCCCCAAAAAATGTTAATCCGGCTCTTAATAAACTTAATTTTCCATTAACCCTTATACTCGCTTTGCTACCAGTATATATTGCTATATTTGTTGATTGTAGGAACCATCCATTGATTCCGTACTCTTTTATGTCTAACCAAAGTTTTTTTCTATCTACCTTGTCAGATGCTTTTTCTAGGTCAACAAATGCACAGAAAACTTTTTTTTCCAACACTCAAACTTTTTTCTGTGATCTGTCTTAAGCTAAATATTTGATCAGTACATCATCTTCCTGAAATAAATCCGCTTTGGATTTCACATATTCTTTCTTCTGCTATTTCCATTAATCTACGTATAAGCATTTTCAAGTATATTTCACCCACGATACTTAATAAGCTACTACCTCTCTAATCATCAGTTGCTTTTGTATTCCTTTCTTTTGTATATAATCGCTTTTTTCCAGTTGTCTGGGACTTCTCCCATCTCGATAGATAAATTTATCAATTCGCACAGTCTATGAGGTAAGTACTCGCCACCGTATTGAAGCATTTCAGTGTTAATACTATCTACAGCAGCACCCTTACCGTCTTTCAAGTTCTAAGTTATATCCCTAACCTCAGTGAAATAGAATTTTTAAATGGGGTTTTCTAACACATCGTGTTCTACATCGCAGTCGTGGTGCCATGTAGCTTTATCCCTCATAATTCCCTAAAAGAGTCTAGTCTAGTCTCTAAAAGCGTCTAGTATCCAGTCTGTATCATATAGAATTTCAGCTTTGCTATTTCTCATGCTCACAAACTCTGTACTTTTACAACCCTTCATATTTTTATAAAGCAATTTCTTGCTTTCTTTAAAGTCGTCTTGTATTTTCTTTTCTTCTTTTGATTTCATCTTGACTTCCTTGAACAGTCGTCTAAGTTTCCTTGTTTCGTCTCTCTAATCATTTTTAACTGTATTTCTCCCCTCATCGTTAAGACTTCCGATGTTTGAAGTTCTCCTGTACGCTTTCTTTGCTTTTCGGGCATCCTGAATTTCATCAATACACCATGCATCACCAGACTTTCTTCCTACAAGCGCAATACCACACACTTCAGTCGCACGCCTAACTAAGTCATTCTCTTTCATAGCCGATGCGCCCTCTATATTATAATGTCTATTAGCGGCTTCCAAGGCTTCTCTTCTATCCGTTCGTTTATCTTATTCTGAAAGCATGATCCAACAAAGCGAAAGCATGGTCCCGCCAGGCGCAAGTAAAAAAAATTTAACCAATGAGGCGGCACCCTAGGCCACCCGACCCTTCTGACATCTTGGATCGAGTTCGGACGGCGTTGAAAGTTGGATTCTCAATCTCTATTCCCGTTAATTTCATATTTTTGGTTTTCTTTCTTCTGCATCGCTGACCTAAATTAATGACTCTCGCATCTTTCACTCGCTCTCCGTAATTTTATGCCTAAACCAAATAATTGTTATAAACAAGACCTTTTCTAAGAATAAGCCGAATAATCTGTCTCTATTCTAATTTGTTCTTGGACCCCCGAAATTACCTACTATCGGCGAGGAAATTGTAGGCCAATGAGCTTGAACTTTAATAACTTAGCCAAAAAATACTAGTTAAATAGTCTAGTCATTTAAAACCTCGAAGTGTGCTATGTAAAAAAGGTTGACGACGTTAATGTAAAAAAGTTGTACTTTGCAGACTGAAAAATGTAAAAAAAGTAAAGAATTTCGGACAAATTTAAGAAGAGTCAAATTTAGAGAATTATTTTTTACGCAAGAGGCAAAGAGAAAAATTTGAAAAAATTCACGAATATGAAGAAAACATTCATGAAAAAATTTAATTTTCTGTATCCTGATCTTCTGATTTCTACTTTCATTCTAGCAAATAGCAATCTGCGAGATACAAAATGGAAAAAAGAATAATTCAAACAACTGTTAAGAAAGACAAATCTTGCATGAATTTAAAACATTGATATTTATTCTGTATTCAAACATTGGATTTTGAAAAAAAAAAACTTACAACATTTTATTTATATTTTTTTAATATGTGCGTTATGATAGACTATTATGGGAAAAAAGTTTCAGTCATCCTGTTTTTTAATTATAGTGTTGTTTGAGACTCACAGTGCATGTGGATTTTTTTTCAGCTCTTCATCATAATTTTAAATTATAATTTTTTATTGTTTTTGACATTTGACAAAATATATACGCTGACTTTTTCATTCAAAACCTTATAAACTTTTATTCATAGTGGTATACTTAATGGTTATCTTTATTTGTAAATACAGTATACATTTTTAGAAGGTTCATAGTCAACATTTTAGAACTTTTTTGTTTACAATTTACAACAATATTTATGTCGCAAGCCATTTTATTTATTTAAAGTTCTACAATGCTCTCAATGCTCTCGTAGTAATCAGATGCATGTCTTAACTGTATTACACCACCTAATTGTCGACCGTCTTTTTCGTCAATAAAAAGATATGTTATATATGCAAGAGAAATAGATTCAACATCTTAATTTAGCTCAAGAAGTTAAAAAAATCAGTTTATTTTCTCGAGTAAAATGAAGACATTTATAATCTACTGATATTCGCTTTTCTCATAATTCTTGATTCGATTCGTAAGTATAATAAAATATGATGCAAAATTGAAAAATATAATAATACGTTGCATCAAAACATGGAATATATTGAAAAATTCGCTTTTCTAAAAACATTTACTTCGAGACAGTTGAAACATGTAATCATGTTTTTCGTCTTGTTGCGCGATTGTATATTGGCAAAAAATTGCCTACTAAAGTATTACAAAATAATTTTCTATACATTATTTGCTAATATATTTTTCCATTAAGTCAATTTAAATATACTTTAACTTGAATTCTTACTAGCTGGTAGATGTTTACGTGGACGACCACGTCGACACTTTCGCCTGGATGAAATTTGTGCTCTTCCATATAATATCTCTGTATCTATTATCTTCGCGAGTAGAATATCTTATAATAATAAAAAAATCATTTACTATAATATTTTAAATTCAGATATTAACCAAATTCAAAAATAGATTTATCGTAAAGCATATGCACAGAAACAGTTGAAACGTGTTATCATTGGATACTTGTATTTTATCTGATTCCGTTAGTATTTATTTTAAAAAAGTGTCCTAAAATTTTTATAGAGTCATTCGGGATAAATTACCAATTTAAATGTGTTAGCACGTCGATTTTTACGCGGATGCCTACGTATATTTGTTTAATTAGAATGCCAAGATATACTCCAATTTTATTTTTAATCTTTTTCCTTCCGCCTACCTCTTGATTAGGGTGGTCGAGTTTTTTTTCCACGAACTTTTACACATTTCCTCCCTAAATTTTTTCCACGAGGACCAATTGTCCGAAATGTGCCGCTCTGAAAAATACAAGGTGAGTTCTGAATTAAGATTGGTCGCATTTAACTAATTTGTCTGAAGATTGAGAATTTACAGAAACTAGATGTGCAAATAGATTTTCAGGATAAGATAAACGAACGGATAGAAAAAAACCTTGGAAGGTGCTTATAGACAATAAAAACATAAAGGGCGCATCACTTATGTTCAAGGACGTCATAGTTAGGAGTGCGAAGTGCGACGGAAGTGTGTGGTACTGCAGTTCTAGAAAGAGCGTCTGGTGATGCATGGTGAAATGATGAAATTCATACTGCCCAAAAAGAAAAGAAAGAAGCATGCCATTGAACGTTGAACATCACAGATCTTAACGATGAGGGGAGAGACGTAAAAATGATTATGGAGCCAAAAAGAGGGAACTTAAACGAATAGTTGAGGAAAGTGAAGATTAAAGCAAAACAGAAAAAAAAAGAAAATACAAAACGACTTTGAAGGAAGCAATAAACTGCTTTATAAAAAAATGAAGGGAAGTAAAAGTAAAGGGTTTGTCAACATGAAAAATAGCAAAGATGAAATGCGATATGTGACAGACAGGATATTAGACGATTTGAGAGATTGTTTTAGGGAGTTATTGGGGATGAAGCCAAAGGACACCGCAACTGCGATGTAGAACACGATGCGTTAGAAAATTCAAGAAAGAAAATTCAAGAAAGTCGTCTGACTGAGGTTAGGGATATAATGAAGAACTGAAAAAACGGGAAGGTTGCTAGTGTACTCAAAAATACTTATAAGTAGGGTAATAAAAATAACAGAAGAAAAAATATGGTAACTTCAAAGTGTATTTATTGCCAGGAAGATCATTTACGGATCAAATATTTATTTAAGACTGATCACAGAGAAAAATTTGAGTGTAAGAAAAAAAAGGTTTCTGAACATTTGTTGACCTTCAAACAGTATTTGACAAGATAGAAGGAAGTACAGTTTTGGTAATCCCTGAAAGATTACAGAGTCAATGGATGGTTCCTATAAGCAATAAAAGCAGTTTATAATGGCAGAAAAGTAAGGGTAAGCGTTAATCGAAAACTGAGTGACTGTGTTCATATTTAGACAAGCTTGCTTTATGGCCTCGTAGCTATTTCTAATATTCATTGGAAAGTGTCTAAGAATGGCCCTGTTCGACGAAGAAGGTGTGGATCTCGGAACAGTAAGGGTACGTGGGTTATCGCTCACAGATGATAAAGTTGTCATGACAGAATCAATTGAAAACTTGCAACCAATGCTGAGTAAACTGAATACAAGCAGGAAGAGCATGGGCCCTATAATTAACGTAAATAAAACAAAAATCATGGTGTTCGAAGGAAAGAGTGAGAAAACAATATGCAGCATTCTCTTAAACTATGAAGATTCGTCGCACTCTACCAATTTTTCTCGAGTCCCGTTATTGTATGGCATTTTCCGAGAGCACCGGGTGTAAATAATACATCCTCCTCGATCAAGTTGAGTTTTAAATGAAGTCTGGACGCGCTCAACCCATTTTTTTCGGATACCGTCATTATTGCAACATTTATTAGACAGAATTCCATGTAGAATAAAACATCCTAGAGGAAAATTTATTTTTTATACCTGGCAATGTCGTATAATGACATCTTATTCCAATAATTATTGGAGTGAGAAAAATCTTATTTAGAAATTATCTTCCTCGAGCAAGATGTATTTTCCATGCCTGGTGCATTCGGAAGTTCAGGTACAATGACAGATCATGAGAAGAATGGGTGGGGCGCAGCTAATTTTTATTTAGAACTCAAGTTCTTCGAGGAAGATGTATTTTTTATTATTTTTATTAGAGGGACTTCTAGTATACTATTCTCTTGGAACTTTTTGTGTCAATTTTAGGCCGGGGGATTAGCGCAATTTCAACATAAATTATACGGCATTTCTAACCGGAATTTCCTTAGAATTTACTTGGAATACTTTACAGGGAATCTTTTCTAGTAGAAAATACATGTTAAACTTCAAGGTGGCTTGGGGTAACTCTAAACATAATTTTTTGTTCAACAAATAAACACTTTCCGTTACGACACAGTTCGTCAGTAAATTGTTCAGAATTCCTCAGAGAACAAGAATCAAACATAAGGTTAATTATCGTTTTTCAATTTTCTGTTATAATTAATTAAGCAACAGCAATTTAAGAATACCTGGTCATTTGTTGAATAATTTCGAATTGTTTGTACAATTTAATTTTTTTTAAACATTTGTGTTCATGTAAGTCGCGAAATGAACATATTATGTTCAAAAATCTAAGACTTCTTCAATCAATGATAACAATAAAATAATTTGCTTCAATAATTTTCGAATTATTTAAATAATACTGGTTTGTTCAAATATATAGTTTACCTGAGAACAATAAGAGAAACACTTTATTTTACTAAATTTTTTACAAATTTTAATATTTTCAACTCCTAATCAATCATATAAGATAACTCGTGGATTTTCAAACAAATAAAAAATTTTAAACACTTTTATTTTGTTCAAATGTTTTATTTTTTTATTTTCCGAAAGATTAAAACATTTTTAAGTACTATTTTGTGCTATAAAAATTTATCGTTAAAACAATTGACTGTTAATGACAAAATACATTTTTTTAAATTTCAATTTGCTTAAACCTTTAAGGGTACTAAAAAAAAGTATTACAATCAAGATATTTGAGTCCACTGGAAGGTCACAAAACGAAAATATTTAAACGAAATAAAATTGTGTAGACAATTCGAATTTGTTGTAAAGATTTGTGGGCTTTGTAAAAATGAGTTAATAAAAAATCCTAATATTTCTCCTTTCAGAGTCAATGTTTCCAGCACCACTTGGACGATATTTGCATATTGGTCAAAAATGGCATTCCAATGTCAAATTATGGAGTGTTTCACGCAAACTAGGTTGGTCCAAAAAATTGAATTTCCGATCAAGAGCATGCCACTTCATCCCTGTATTTTGTTAGGTACATAGAAAAAAAATCCCTTCAAGTTAGAGACAAATCTGTTAATGTCGCTACTTTGAGCTAGATAATATATTTATCTCGCGCTTCGCGTTCGATAATTTATTCACCTTGCGCTACGCGCTCGGTCATAATACCACCTCCCCCACATTTTTGCATAGTACTTTCAAAATTAAAGGTCAAACCATCAATAACTGAAATTTAGTGATTGTGAATTCTCTTTTCTTAACGCTCTTTTGGCTCATTGGAAAATAAAAGAAAGTTTAACCGATATTTGTATAAAGTTTATCCTGTGAAGTTAATTTTTGTTGTAGAGAACTTTTCGTCGGAAATGAATGTAAACTTTATCCTCTGTTTTTTCTGTGGACTCAATTCAACCAATTTCTTTCACATATGCCAACTAGTGTCCTCTATACTACATTCTGATGAAATATTTTGCTCTACCGAACCTTCTTACCCTCGTTTATACGCCTATTTAACATGCCATCTATCTTTCGTTTGCTATTAAAGAGGCTTCCAATGAATACGTAATCATAAACTTCTTCTATTCTCTCATATTTTAGGACAATATTGCGTATTGTTTTCTCAGCATTTCCTTCAAACTCTCGGAAAATATCCTACAATGAAGGGGCCCAGAACATTTTTTGAGTGCGGCTAATCTTCATCATTGAAGACAACGTTGTATATTGTTTTCTCAATCTTTCCTTTGAACAGCATCATTTTTGTTTTTTTTTTGTTAATGTTAAGACCCATACTCTTCATGCTTGTATTTAGTTTTTTCAGCATTCTTTGCAAGTCTTCGATTGATTCTGCCATAGCAACTTTATCATCTGCGAACGCCAACCCACGTACCTTCACTGTCTCGAGATCCACAACTTCTTCGTTGAAGAGGGTCTTTCTCAGACACTTGTCCATGAATATAATCACAGAAAAAACTAAAGATAAATTTTGTTGCATGTAAAATTTCCGCTGTTAAAGTTTACATGTTATTTAGCGAAAGTTTATCCTAAGATGTATAAATTAGGGCACCAGATTCAAAACAACACAGAAAAAACGAAAGATAAAATTTGTTGCAGGTAAGACCTGCAACGATTAATAATAATTAAACATATTTCGGCGAAAGCTTCAACGAGGTTAGGAAAATAATTCTGAACTCTTCGAGAGCGTCATACTGAAGTGAGCAAATTTCGGTAAAACATGTAGAATCAAAAACAGAAAACACAAAAAAAAATTGTTTTTACTAATATATCTCGTCCAAAATAAATCACATTATTGTAGAGGAATTAGAACTTATTTATAACCACCCGTGTGGAAAAAGCCCCACTGAGATCTCTTAGGATAAGGGCCCCCGGCGGAGCCGCATGGATGTTCCACGAGTAGAAATTCTACGAGGGCCCCCGTCGAGGGCCCAGCTCGATTGTCCTCACGGATCAACGATTAAAATTTCGAATTCCAAAGGGTGAATATTTTTCCAACACCACAAATTTTAAGGTTTCATGATTTCAGACTTACAAACAATGCATTTCTGTCAAAAATTGGATGACACTTTGTTGAAATTAGAAATTGCACAATATGGATGTTCTATAGGGGCCTCCACAGGGAGCCAGCTCGGTTACCCTCACGGATCAATGATTAAAATTTATAAATCGGAAGGGTAAATATTTTATATTCTAAACAATGGACATAAAAAAATACATTTAAAAATATGGTTCATGCGTTCTAAAATTTCCAAAAACTATAAATACATTTGTCCCGAAAACAACTTTTTCCTTGTTTTTTTTCAAGAAAAAAATTCTAAGTTTTATCTTTTACGAAAAAGTTTGAATGTTGAAAAAAAATTACATTTCCCGTCATTGTAAAAAGTTATAAAGTAGTCTACAACGTGAAAAAACAAAGTATTACGCGAAGCAAAATGATAATCTATTTAAATTATTTATTTAATAATTACTTTATTGATATTCCTGTTAACAGTTCGTGTGATTTAGGTATAGATATGTAGGTCCGATACCCCGTAGCGTTAGAAATTTTATTTGTAATATAATGTTTAAAAATGTAATATATGTATTCACTCTAAACAGGACTATTAATATCTGCAGACAAAATACTCGCAATCAATTAATATTTATTTTTTAAATAACTTTTTTGTCATATGGTTAGAGTATAGCAGTACGGTGCTAATTCGCGCTGACCCAGTACTACCGCTCATGGTGAATGTCCTATTGGAATAGTACTGTTCTAGTAGCAATTTCCAGTGCTGGCCGAACACTGACAGCCCAGTACAAAATAGTGTTATCATCCCAGAGATATGTCAGATGAGGTATTCCCCATGACGGAAGCCCATGTTGGGCCCCTGTGGATTAGCATGTCGTTTCCATAAGGGACCACGCCTGGATTGCCTTCATGGAATCAACAAGACATGAGGGCAATCTATATGGACCCTGACGGGGGCCCCCTCCTTTTTTCTACACGAACATTTAGCAAAAAGCACAAAAAGCAACTGCCAGTTGGGAATCCCTATTTCTCTCCAGCTTAATGAAGCTAAATGACGATAGATAGCGCTGACGTCGTAATTCTCGCAACATCTCGAATAAAAATGGAGCACTTATAAGACGAAAGATTATCCAGGCAAGTTTAAAAATCGGAAATTATCGTCGATTGATGTAAAGTTTATCTGGCAAGGTTAATTTTTATTGCGGTGACTCGTTCACCTGGAATCGATGTAAATTTTATCTTCTGTTTTTTCTGTGATAAATAGCTATGAGGACATAACGCATCCTTGCCTAACACCTTGCTTATGTAATATCGAAATCAGCCACTCAGTTTCCCATTTACCCCCATAATCGCTTTACTACCTATACATATTGTTCTCGTTGCTTGTAGGAGCCATGTATTGACTCCATACTCTTTACTTATGGGACTCTTACAGATTCTTTAATCTTTGTTCGTTTAATACAGATTCCTTTAAATTACTCGTATCATAAAAGTAACACCTGGCTTGAAATAGCGTATATTTATGATATTTTTTTTTATCTATCTAGTAGCCTAATTGGGAAAGCACCCGACCGACAATCGGAAGTTCTGTGGTTCGATTCCGAGAAGAGTGAAGTGAGATCTTTTTTCAGAAAAATGTAATTCATTTAAATCTTCGAAAACTAAATAAAATGTTCCTGATATCCTTCTTAATTCGTAGAAATATTTGGGAATCGCATAACATCTTTTCAAAATCTTTAAAAATCAGTGAATTGTTTGAAATCATACTACATACCTTAAAATGTTTGAAACCCTTTTAATATTACAAATTGAAATCTCTCAAATTCGTGCAAATAATTCCGATACTCTTGGAATCGCTTACAATGTATTAGAATCCATCAAATATATTCAAATATATTACAATCAATTTCGAGAGATTCGGAAGGATTACCACGGATTAAAAAAATGTTAATAAATTTGAAATTTAGTGAAATTTTTTAAAATCTAATTAAACACTTTAAAGTACCTTGAATTCCTATGAAATCCATTGAAAAATGAATAAATAATCTCTATGCAATTGGACTAAGTATTTTCATCAAATTCTTAAAATCTTTAAAAATATTGTCAAATCTGTACAATCTCTCGTAATCCATTGCTATCGTTAGAAATGCCCTGGAAATCTCGTTTATGGTAAAAATAATGTTTATCATTTTTGATATATTCAGTAAGAAATAAAGAATCTTACTTAATGAATTTTTTATTCTTTGAAATAATTAGAAACTATATTCTTTTTGGCAGTGAAAAATGATGTACCGATCATTCCTCATAATGGTAATGTGCTGAAGCGTGGTTCAAACTATATTGGAAAATACCATGCCGAACGAAAAAATCAGGTTATAAAGAAATGGGAAGCAGGCACTCGAAAAGATCATTTAAAAATGATATATTCAAGATTCTATTTTAAGAATGCTTCAGTTTCTTAACGATTTTTGGAATTTAATTATTTTTAACGCTTCATGTTTGAATAAAATAATTTTAGAAGTTTTCAGTTGGAAAGAATCTAATTTTCAACGTTTTTACAATGATTTAACTTTAAAGGTTTACTACATTAGAAAATATTCTATTTTCAACTGTAAAAATAACAGTATTTTTTCGGCAGAAATCACTTATTTTCGTAAAAAAAATCTGTCTAATTGATTTTATTCTAACTTTGGCACGAGAAATAAGATCTTGGAACCCCATCATTTAAATTTAGATCAACTGCCGTTGCTTTAAAAGCAAGGGTTCCGAGATCTTAGTTCTTGCACCAAAGCTTGAATAAGATCAAGGAACAGTTCCGTGAATTAATCTCTTGAAATCTCTCGCCGTGTAATTATTAATTATGGTTTCATCTTTATTTATAATCTTTGAAATTCAGTACCTTAAGATAACAAAAAATCATAATTTTATTATTTATTAAAAAAAAGCATTTAGTAGGTTTTGATCGGATAATCACTTCTTTAATAATTTAGAACTTTTACATAACTAATAAGAAAAATGTTATTTTCATTGCAGTTAAAATTATTGAATTATATTGAACGTAAGCGACATTAATTACAGAAAAAATTGGTTGATTACGATAAAATTAAAAATAATATATGATATATCAAAATAATAATTGCACAATAATTTTTTAAATTACCGTCTTAGTAATTCAATATTTTCAAATAGAAATCCTCCCGAATCGATGATAGTTTTAAATTCAAATATTGAAAATGTCAGGACGACTCACAATTGAATCTTTCAGAATTAAATATTGAAAGGATTTTAAAGGTTAGACATTGAAAATTGAATTACTTTACATTTAAAAGTATTTAAAAATATTAAAAATTTCAATAGCAACTTGAAAAAAACCAAGATTCTCAAATTCAAATGCTTGAAATTTCGAAAATCAAACAATTTTAATCCTAACTATCTGGTGTTGAATTATCTTTTCTTAACATTTATTGTTCAATGTAATATCTCAAAATTGTCGACGTGTAGTTGTAGGTGTAAAAAATCTATCTTTAAAAATATTGTTCTCAAATTTTTTAATTTTGAAAATTTATGATTAAAAATTTTCATATTTCTTTTCATTAAATTCGAAATATTGTCAGTTTTTTTTAAATTTCACCTGATCTAAAATTGTTTAATATGGACGATTTTTAATAGAAATTTATTTATTTTAAAAATTATTTGTATTGTGCAATCTTCAAATTAATACTAGAAAATTCTGTCAATTTTATGATTTATTTTTGTAATTTCTTCAAGGTAGAAGATTACAAATTGAGAGCCTGACTTTTTATCTTCAATTTTTTCTATTTTTCTATTTTATATTGTGCTAGTTTTATCTTTTACAATTGAATAGTCTCTGACTTTGATGTTTTACATACAAAATTTTTTTTATTTTGAAAGATATAAAATTAAAAGGTTGACTTTTGTGGTGGTGGAAAAAGCACATCTGGATAATGAGCAATTTGGACCAAATTTCTCCTATCTGGTCAGGTTTTGAATCGTAAATCTTTAGAATTGTATAACTTTGATTTATAAATCTTTCAAATGAAAGATATCCAGAAATTTACAATTAAAAATTGTGCAAGTTTTATATTTTACAGTTTAAAATGCTGTCATTTTGATGATTCACATTACAAATTCCTCAATTTGGAAGATTTAGATTTTAACACTGGACTTTTCATCTTTATGATTTTGATTATGAATGATTCATCTTTAAAGTTAAGATATTAAAAAAAAGTTACAATTAAATATTACGCAATATTTCAGCTTTTAAGCTTTTTAACAAAATGAATAATTTGACTTGATTTTCAAAATTTAGGAATTGTTATTGTTGCATCTTTAAAATGAAAGGTTTTGATCATTTATAATGCTGTCATTTTGATGAGTTATATTAGAAGTTTCTTTAATTTGGGAGATCGAGAATGACAAAATGGACTTTTGATCAGCATAATCATCAAAATTAAGGAATAAACATAAATAAATATAAATATAATAAATATAATAAATATAAATAAATATATAAATATGAATAATATAAATCACAAATATTTAAAAGTGAAGAATTTCAAATTTTAAATCTTACAAATTGAGCCAATTACAGAAAAAGTATACAGGGTTTGTCCAGAAAGTAATAGGACTAATTTTCTTCCGCTGCGACTGTATTTCGGAGCGTGCGCGCACCGACTGGATTTGGTAGAGGGCGTTCCTAGCTAACGAACGAACGGCTGGTCAGTTGTCTCCGAGCACTTGGAGAGTCAGGACAGGTATTTTCACGCGACGTGTTTCTGTGAGTGGTGCAAGCCGAAAATGCAGCGTTCCTTAGAGCAGAGGTGGGCGATTAAATTCTGTGTGAAACTCGGTAAATCTGCGACAGAGACGTTTGATATGATCAAGCAGGCTTACCCAGATGTTGCTTTAGCAAGAAGTGGTGTGTTTCGGTAGAACCAGGCCTTTTTGGAGGGCCGGGAAGAGGTCGCCGATGAAGACCGTGCTGGAAGACCTTCGACTTCGACAAACACCGATAATATGACTCATGTGCGCAAAGTTTGGTACTCAGACCGTCGACTAAGTATTCGTTTAATTGCCCAGACGTTCGTTTAATTGTCCAGCCCATTCGTTTAATTGTCGGGTCCGACAAGACATCGCAGCCGACTGGAAGTTGCACCACGACAACGCCCCGGCTCTCACCGCCTTTCTTGTGAACAGCTACCTGACCAAGGCCGGCATCCCAACGCTTCCGCAGCCGCCCTAGAGCCCAGATGTCCCCCCCCCCCCAGACTCTTTTTTGTTTCCTCGCCTGAAAAGGCCGATGAAAGGCTAGCATTTTGAGACGCACAGAGGAGATCCAAGCAGCATGCACCGCGGCTCTCAAGGCTATTTCCGGAGAATGGCTTCGGTGACGCCTTCAAAGCTTGGAAATCGCGCTGGCAGCGCTGCATCGACGCAGAAGGAGCCTATTTTGAAAGTTTTTAAAGAATTGTAACGAATGGCTCAATAAATTTTTTTAAATCGACTCAGTCCTATTACTTTTCGGACAAACCCTGTAAATAGCAAAACTGAACCAAAATCTGGGGTGATCGGCACTGTTTGCCGACCTGTTATCGGATACTCACCGCGTGCGATCGTTTTGAACCGCATCCACAACTTTTTGGTGTCTGTGTCATTGTTGCTACCACAAGCAGGTAGGAACGGGGTTCGTCCATCCCTGCGGTGCCCACCATGCAATTGTAACACTGCATTCACTGACAGGATTCCCGGTATCCTATAGTCACCAAGAAACATCAGCCATGTGCCATTCAGCTTTTGGCATGGTTGTGTTGAGTTATTTCTTCAAGGCCATCCCTGGACAATTTTTCGCGACTGCTTATTAATTATTGTAACCATATTCAGCAGAAACCCTTGGTAAAGGGGCCCTCTATCCGCAACCAGAGGACGCGTCCAGTGGCTTTGCCACTGGCCTAATGGAGTGCCACGATATCAGTATGGCCCCTGAACAAGAAAGTTAAATGTTGCGATTACATGCTCTGTGGTGCGAGAAACACCAAGAGCTCTCGCATTTTTCGTATTAACGTCATCGAAAATGTGCCCAGGAACTCCGAAGATTCCGAAGATCAACATCTTCAGGGAGAAAATCAGGGGGAGCAGTATTAGCTTCAGCTAATTTGTCTATCCTGATAAGACTTTTTTGTGGATTTTTGATCTCCTATTTCTCATGTTGGCATTATCAGCTATCTGCGAAAGCGGTCTTGTTGAAACGGGTGATATGTTCACTAGCGGATGTTGCTCTTGTTCTTTCTGATAAAGAGCTTCATATCCCGCTTTGCGTAAAAAGGATGCCTGATCTCCTAAATACTGAGGCGTTTCATGATCATACTCCGGGTGCATATTGACTCAAAGTTCATATAACCTCTGCTTGTATCCTCCTAGCGCCGAGCCGGTGAGCTTCCTTACCAACAGGTAAGGATGTTCCTCCTGAATTGTTCCAATTAAACTATTATTAATTGTTATAATACGCAAAACTGTTATTATAAAATTACTAAATTCAATGGAGGAAGCGTGTGACGAGTTGAATATATTCAATTTATTACCAGCCAATCAGAAGCTCGAAAATCTTTGTAATTTACTAACGAAAATATGGCGTAGGCAATAAATTTGTCTCCTAAACCACCCCCCGAAAAAATTTGGTTCTAGGAACAAAATTTTGGTTTAATCAACCCTCGAATACGATTATTATATGCAAATATTTTAGTTGCTTGAAGTAAAACTTTTGGTTAACCTAGGCAAATATTATGTTCTATCCAAAAGAATATTTTATTTCTTTCGAATAATTGTTTCTGTTGGTCTAAGGAAAGAGTTTGGTTAATTTAAACACAACTTGTAGTTCATTCAACCATAAGCGATCTACAGTCTGTCAAGTTAAAGCGTGGGTGGCTTTACTCGCAGTCGGTAAGGTGTATCGACATGATTTTGGTGTCAAAATATTAATAAGAGCTCCCTCTTTC
>NC_046666.1:43515916-43519190 GCF_010883055.1 Belonocnema kinseyi | reverse complement strand
GAATGTTAAATCAAAAAGCATGAAAGAGGGAGCTCTTCTTAATATTTTGACACCAAAATCATGTTGATACACCTTACCGACTGCGAGTAAAGCCACCCACGCATTAACTTGACAGACTGTAGCACAATGTGCATTGTAAATGGGTTACCATGGAATAGTGTCATCTTGTGTCAATTATAAATAAAAGGACCCTCATGTATCGGAGTAACATTACGAATGTGTTGTGATATTTCAATTCAGCCAATAATTTTACACGCGAAAATATAAAATTCATTATGTGAAAGAATATAATAAAATAAAATTTATCAGAGCGACAGGTTTCGAACACTCAAAGCTCAAACTTCGTAGAATTTCATGGAGATTGAAGAAATACAAGCCGGACACGTTACCACTTACCTAAAACACATGAGATACTACGGGTATTTTTTTGATGTTTAAATATTCCGTAACAAAAATATGAAATATACGTTTTGAATAACCGCATTTTTTTCCGTTCCAATAGCATAAAAAGTAAAAGGCAAAATAGGAGTAGCTCGAATTCGGTCTATTTTTGTGTGAAAGCTGTCAAAAAAGTTGAACATAGCTGTCAATTTCCTCACATTAAGAATAAAAATGCTCCAAAATTGAAGGATAAAGGCATCGATAAACAACGAACACGAGAGACGCTTTCGTATTCACATATTATATGATTAATTATTCTAAATTTCAAATTAATTATAAATCAAAATTTTTACAGTTACCGCCAGGGTAAAATTTAAGATCTTTGGTAAAATTAAAAATCTCGATGTAATTTTCCATCACAGGAAAGTGATTTTACCGACGCATGGTATTCTAACACGCTGCGACTGAATTTTCCCTTTTGAATCTAAAGTTCATACGAGGGAATGTGTAATTTTATTTTTATCGAGTGTGTAATATTACATTGCTGCTCGAAGGTCCTTTTATTTACATCGCTAGAGGATGTAATTTCACATACTTTTGTAAAATCACACAGTGAAGTGTGTGATATTTACAATGATACAATA
Organism: Belonocnema kinseyi; assembly: GCF_010883055.1. Lineage (NCBI taxonomy): Eukaryota > Metazoa > Arthropoda > Insecta > Hymenoptera > Cynipidae > Belonocnema > Belonocnema kinseyi. The sequence continues at coordinate 43,518,165 of NC_046666.1, read as the reverse complement.
TGTAATTTTCCGAAACTTTGTAATTTTACACAAATCTTTTTTTACAGTGTACTAAATATCACAGAATTAGAAAATTCCGCTACAAGCCATTTGCAATGTAAATTGTGCTGGATTCTTTGTTAATTTGATTCAAAAAATAATTCTGTTTCTTTGGAATCAAAAATCTAATCACGTAATCGTAGGCACACACAAAGATTCGAGTAATCTTCCGTCTTTTCACATAACCACTTAATTTGAATCGATTCTGCTTCCGCAGATCACTTATTTTTATAAACTTCACGGATATGTAAACATTTTTATGTTTTTTTTCGCAACGTGGCGCTACGAACTCTCGTACGTAGACTGTCATGTTCATTCCAACAAAAATTTAAAAAACATTTCTCAGAGAAATTTCTTCAGCTGTTTTTTCTTCGTCATGTTTGCTATTTTTTCCCAACATGTTTGTTATTCATAAGCAGGGAATTTGCAATACAGAATTTCGTATTTTCTCTAGTAAAATCGACAGAATTTTATTTAAAGCTGTTCAGTTTCAACTTAAAGAATATATTTTAGGAAAGAACATAAAACATTTCTACGTTTTATATTGAACAAATTCAGCCTTATCGAATTCAAAAGCCAAAATTTTCAACTTCAAGTTTTATAAAATAAATAATTTTAAAAAGGCCTTAGAAATGAAACTGTGTCATATATAAATATTCCAAAATGCACAATTTGAAGCGTGAAAATTATATGAATTAAAACTTTTGAACTAAGAATTTCAATAACAGAAGTGAAAGAAAAGAAAACCCCTGTTTTCTCATAATTTAATTGTCAAAAATACAACATTTGACCCCATTTAACTGGTTAACAATGTAAAAGTTGAAATTTCCCTCCTTCTAGTAAACAAAAATTAAAAACAAAAATTTCCTTTCTTCGGACTTAATATAAGCGTTAAAAGTAACGAAATTTCCTCTTTCAGTCCATAAATAACATTACAAAAATTAAAAATGTATCTATTCAAACTCGAAAGAATTTAAATTCTAACAACTCAAACTCATGAAAAATTGGATAATTTTATTTTTTGTTGAATGGGTGATGCTTAAAGTAATTGGGAAGGTGTGTTCTACCAAAATATTTAAAAATTAGTGTCAACGGAGTTAAAAAACCAAATACATAGATGGTAGATGAGAAATGATGCAACATACTTAAAAGGCTTTTATTTACAATTTTAGTTACAGAAGGTTTGATAAATTTATTAATGCAAAATGTTTTAATTTTAATTTTGCATAATTTAAATTCAGAAAAGGTCTGATATTTCTATTTTATAGTTAAATATTTAATACCTAAATTGGATATTTTTAAGAGACCATTGCAAAATATTGACATTGAGAATTTTACTGCCAAAAAGAAACTTCTCGAGTGCATGACGCGCGAATTATAGTTCCTGTTATTTAAAATAATTCTTTAATCGTAAAACAGCCATGCACTATCTTAATTCTATATTTTTCACTTTTTGAAGGTTTACAAAACCGCAAATAAACATCTTTTTCGTCGATTGTTAATTATTATTTATTTTATCATAACGTTCAAATCGCGCGCAAAAAATTCAAATTATTTACCATATTCACAATTATTCGCTTTAATTAACGCATCTTTTCATCCTTTTTTCAGGGCGCCAAATGAAAATTTTTTCAACACTGCAATTAGAAAAAAATGCAGCAATGGAAAAGTCCGAAAAGTCAGTAACTAATCATTAGGAGTTGCAACGTAAAAATTTTAATTAAATTGAAATTTCGAAATGAATTCACTTTGTTCTCATTCCTATTATTACATATTTAACGCTGAAATGTTAAAACACGGTGGCGCGTGCATACCATATAGACTGTGCGAATTGATAAATTTATGTTTCGAGATGGGAGACGTCCCAGACGATTTGAAAGAAGCGATTATCGTACCAATATACAAGAGAAAGGGAGATAAAAGCGAGTGCAATAATTACAGAGGGATTAGCTTATTAAGCACCGTAAGTAAAATATATTCAAAAATACTTATTCGTAGGGTAATGAAAATAACAGAAGCAAAAGACACATGGGAAAGAAATCGGTTAAGATGGTTCGGACATGTTGAGAGAATGCCAAATGAATGACTAAGGAAACAAGTGTATCAAGGTAAAGTAAATGGCAACGTGCCCAGAGGTAGACCGCGGAAAGAATGGTTAGAATGTGTGAATGAGACCCTAATTAGAAGAGACATAAGAAGTCACAGAAACA
>NC_046666.1:43486525-43515816 GCF_010883055.1 Belonocnema kinseyi | reverse complement strand
GGTCGGAGCAGTGTTGCGGAACGAACGTGTTATTTACTTAAATAGCACGAGAATTTTGGATCAATCTGAAAAATCTTTATCCCTTCCACACACTACTCCTTTTTCCTACCGAGTGATTCACGCCTACCCCGAAAGGGAAATGGCTTAATGGTGTAATAATAATTATTATTATTAAAGACCTTATATCAGAAGGTCGGTAGTTTCCATTCACAGTCTGTGAAGCTTTAGAACAATTTTCAATTAAAATTGATTTTTTCATCAGAATTGAATGCGGAAAGATTTTCTGGTATGAAAAATCACTTTAAATTATTACTTTTTGTTTAGCGTCACAAACTGTAAGTGCATTATCGGCGTGGAATTTTTTTCAGGCCGTTTTTTTCTGCCATTTTTTTCCTATCATTTTTTCTGTCGTCGCGAAAAAATTACAGGCCTGTCTTTTTTTTTAATGTCACATCTTTTCTTAAGGGGTAGCCGACGAACATAAACAACGCACCTTATATAAATGCATAAATAATGTGTGAACAGATTATCAAGGAACACGAGCAAAACTGGGATGGTCGGCAGATCAAAATAAAAATAAATTTGAATTCACTGTTTTATTTATTGAAATTAAATATGAGTTTGGTATTTTGAACTCAAATAGAAAAATCGTGTTAGAAGAAAGCAGCGGTGTCGGGAATCGAACACGGGGTCTCCGGGGAGTCAGAACGGAGACTTTTTCCTGTGATCAAAGTAGTGTTTTTCCTCTCATTGCACCTTCCCAATAGAAATTGTAATTTCTCTTACCTATTTTACAACTTTTGTTACTTAAACCACTAAATATTGCTACTACGGTCTTATTATTTAATTTGTGATTTTGTTTTTTCCTAAGCTTAATTTGCTATCTAGAGCCAAAAGTCATGCGGCCTAGGTGCGTTCAAACTTTCAAGCTGCGCGCGCAGTGTGTGATGAGAATGTTCCCGCGCTGAAATTATCAAAAACACAATTTAAAAAATTTGACATGGGAAAAAAACGAATTTCTCGGTGGCCACATGCCCAAATAATGCATTTATTTGAAAACCCATAAACTTTAACAAATAATTATAAATGCTACCGAAATTATCAAGAAGATCCCAATTAAAAGGACTAACATAAAAAAAATTCCTCCGATAAATGCCTCAGTTGTACATTCGTTTATTAAATTTGCTTTAAAAAATTTAATTTGCTAACTAATTATGAATGTTACTGAATGTAGCAAAAAAGTCATAATTGAAAGAACTAACATAAAAAAATTTCCATCGACAAATGCCGGAATAATACATTTGTTTATTACGTTATTTTAAAAATAATAGACATATAAACGTTAATTTTTCGGCCTGCTAGCCTTAAAAATTGACTTGCTTACACTTCTATTTTTTATGGAAATAAATGTGATGAGACAGGTATGGGGGCTGGGGAAGAAGTTGTTCGAAGATGATTTTGTAAGGAGAATAAAATTGTTTGATTAGCTAGTGATGAGTATCTTATTTTACAGAGTGGAGGTGTGGGGGTGGAAGGTAAGTGAGGAGGTAAATAGGATAAAGGAGAGGTATGTAAAGTGGACCCTGGGGTTGGCAAGGAATACGCCGAACTATATTGTCAGGAGGGAGACAGAAAGAACGAGCTTAGGGATTATAACAGGGAGTCAAGCGTGTAAATATGACGAGAAATTTTTGAAAGAGGGGGGAAGTTAGCTGGTTAGGAAGTGTTGGTGGGAGAAGGAGAACAGACGTAGGGATGTGAAGATGGAGGTGGAAAGGAAAAGGCATTTTAGAACAAATGGATTGTACATGAATGAAGTGAGAAGGATGGACGAGGAAGGAAGGTATACGAGTTGGTTCAAAAGAATGGCATGGAGAAAGAGAAGGCAGAAGTTGAGTAGAGAATAGGAGAGTCAAGGTTTGACGGGAACTATGTGTGGATTATACAACTGAAGAGAGTGCAATATTTGTGTGAGAAAGGAGAGCAAGGAAGTCAGGAACTTATAGCGAGAATGAGATGTGATTGCAAGGAGGATTTTAATAGGTTCTGGCTTTCTAGAATGAAGAGAATGTGTGAATTGTGCGGGAAGGGGGATGCAAAAGTTGAACACTGGTTGGAGAAGTGTGAGAGGTGGAAAGGAGTGGGACAAGCATGGAGGTATTGCTGCATAAAGGGGGTGACAAAATGACAGTAGCATGGTTGAAGGGGGTGTTGGGTAAGATGGAGAAGAAGAGAAAGAAGGATGAAGAGGAATGAAGAAGGAAAGATTGTAAATAGGGGAGAAAGCAGGTGTAAGAAAACTGTAAATATTGTAAATAGTAGATAAGTATTAGGTGCTAGCCGTGGAGGCAAAATCTGGTAATCCGTCGTCAACTGCGGAATAATTTGAAACCTCATCATAATTTCAACAACATTGATAATTAGTTGACAAATTTTTTCATGTATTGAACAAATTTAATTTAAAAACTTATTATTTGTCCATTTATCGACATAAATGCTGTTCCGAATCTCAGTATCACCATATATAAATCCTGGGTGTACGTGCTAGATTTCCCGGCCTACACCAGAAGAGTAGACGGCGCCTTTCATCGACACTTTTCTCGAGTCTCGACACTAATCCTGAATAATACATCTTTTGAATTGAATTTATTTTACAAAATTATCAATTTTTTAAAACTAATTATGAATAATGCTGAAATTATCAGGAAGGTCCCAATTACAAGGATAAAGGTAAAAAATGTCCATCGAAAAATGTCTGAATGCATTTGTTTATTAATTTTGTTTTAAACAAGTATACCATTTATCAATGAAATATGAATATTTATGAAATTATCAACAAGATCCCGTATAAAATGAATGTCATCGAAAAAAAATTTTCCGCCGTAAATTCCCGAAAAATGCATTTTTTTTAATGATAAAATTTAATAACTAATTATAAAAATTGCTGAGATTATCAAGAAGTTCACAACTGAAGCAACTGACATAAAAAATTCAATTTTTTTATCAATAAATTCATGAATAATGAATTTTTTAAATTAAATTTGTTTTAAAAACTTATAAAATCTATCAACTAATTATCAATGTTGCTGAAATTATCACGAAGATTCCAATGAAAACGACTAAAATTGAAAAAAGCTCGAATAATGCATAGGTTTAAAAAAATGTACCAGCCTATCACAAATGTTCATGAAATTGTCTAGAAGTTCTCAATTAAAATGAGTGAAATAAAAAATAGATTTTTTGTTCGTCGAAAAATGCCTGAACAATTAATTTTTTATTCATAAAAAAAAAATCATAAATTTTATCAACAATGAATTTATAAATGCTGTTGAAATTATTAAGAAGATCTTAATTTGAAATTACTGACATAGAAAAAAAGAATTTTTCGGTCGAAACTATGCAAATGGCCTTGTTTTTTTTGCATTTGTATATAATATTCACAAGAATAACCTTAAGATAAATTTTTTTCATAATAATATTGTTTTCATTCAATTTTTTGCAATATAACTTTAAAAAAAGTAAAATTATTTATGAATTATAGAAAATACATTCAACAAACAATTTATTTGCAAATATTTTGTTTGTTTATTGTATAATGATAATAATATATTACATCACAATTAGAGTTAGACATGTCATTAACCTTAACGAGTGATGTATGATATTTTTTTCGAAACCACCATGTTATGAGACTGTACAGCTCATATTTATATTAGATTTTTCTGTTAGTAAATCTTGTTTTACTTCTTTCACTTTTTCATTTATGTTAAGGAGTAGCATTCTGGTTGTTTTTTATGGTTTTGAGTGGACACAGATTTACAATTAAAACAATTTACGATTATATATACAGTAAAATACTGAAATACACTATGCGTCATTCAGTGGCCATTTGTGGAACTAGTTATCTGTCTGAACGGCGGCGTTCGGAAATAATTATCAGTTATTGGCTCATAACATGGTAGTTTTAAATAAAACATCTTTAACTAATATTACTTTATAATTGTAGGCGCTTACAATATTTTTCTATTATTGACGAGTGCCGAGAACGTCAAATAGTAAAATGGTCATTTTTGACATATTTGTTTATTCATAAAATAATCGAAAAACTAAATGAAAAATTGGGCTTCACAGTTTTCTCGAAAATGTTATCAGCTTTTTTCCAAATAATTTTGATCCAAGTCGGTCATAATTTGTCGGCCGTAAGTTATTTTGAACCAAGAAAATTTTTTTCCCACTTTACGCAGGCATGCTTCGACATTTTCTATCATATCTTGGGAACCCGTGAAGATATTTAAAGAGTTATTTATCTAAATTGAAGATGAGATTCCAAAGATTACGTGATACTAATTTCTGTTTTTTTTCAAGAGGTTTCGTAAGTGACAGAAATTCTCAGCGATGGCCGATCTTGTGGCCAACAGCCCGTGATCACTAAAAACTTGACGCAAACACGCTTGGACATTTTTACTCATAACTCGGGAACCCATAATTATTTTTTGAGTTTTATTAGCTTGAATTTAAGATCAAAATTTAAAGACTACATGGTAAAAATTAAATATTTATGTTAGAATTCTTCTATATGATACAACGAGTTCAAATCGAGGTACTAAATTCGAAAAATTCTTGAATTTTTTTCAAAACTTCTCACGTGGTATATTCTCTTCAAAAGATCGAAAAAGTCGCAAATAGGGGATATTCGACGCGGAAATTTATAAACTTTCTTACTGTTTGTTAAAAAAGTTTCTCGCTTTTTTCGTCGAGTAATCACGTTTCAAAACCAGCAGTAATTTGCAGAAAACCGCTTGCCCAATCTGTGTTGATAATTTCTGACAGCAGTGTATGATGTGCACAATCATGCTTATAGTCTCTAATAAAATTGATGTTAATTCGAAAAAAATTAATTCAAGGCTAAATCATTTCGTTTTGTAGATGTTCATTCTCGGTAGCTTACGTCAACAAAACGATTGAATAACAGTTTCGTCTACAGAAGATTAGTTGCCCTGTTGCATCCATGCATTCGTGACTTAATTTAACACAGTGGCGTAGTCCTAAAAGGAAAATTGTCAGACGGTACTTTACATAAACTGCGTTACCAGTTTGATGATGATCCAGGGGGGGCTAATGTTGCTAACAAGTGGGGGGGGGGGGGGGTTAAGTGCAAATAACGTTACGAGCTTACATAACATTTAGAACATAAACCAAATAAGAAAATACAACTATATTTTTGGGTAAAATTCATTTTTTTATGAAAAAGCTACCTTATTTATATTTTTGGTTCGGAATTCATATCGTTTGATTAAAAATTCTATTATTGGTTCCAAAATAGAGTTATTTTGTTAAGTCAGAAACTAAATTGTTAAAAAGTCACCTTTTATATTAAAAAGTCAAATATTTTGTTAACAATTAATTTTTTTAGATGAAGGTTCTTTTGTTTGACCACAAATTTAAGAATTTTGATAAAAATTGTTTTTATATTTGGTTAAAAATATATCTATGAAACTGCCAATTACAATTTTCTATTTTTGGTTGAAAATTTATCTTCTTCAGTTACAGAAATGAACTATTTGTTAAAAACACATTTTTTTTTAGTCGAAACTTCAACTTTTTTGTTGAAAATTCATGAATTGTGTTGAAAATCTATCTTTCTCGGTCGAAATTTAATCTCATTGATTAAAAAATTATCCGTTTTGGTTTAAAATGCAATAATTTAGTTGATATATCAAATGTTACATTATTTCTTTAGAATTAATCTTTTTTTATTGAAAAGTCAATTATTTGATTTAAAGTTGTATTACTTACAAAAAAAACTTTTTTTATTAGGGATTCAATTATAGTCTAAACTTGAACTATTCGTTGTTAAATTAAATTTTTTATGTTCAAATTTTTTCTTATTTGTAGAAAATTCACCTTTTTGGCTTCAAAATTCAACAATTTAGTAGAAAATTAAACCACTTGGTTGAAAAATCATATTTTTGAGTTGAAAATTTAACTTTTTTGGAGATAATTCGCCTTTTTAGCTTTAAAATAAAACAATTTTATAACAAATTCTTGCCTTTTGTTCAAATTCCGTCTTTTTTGGTAGAAGATTAATCTTATTGTAGAAAATTAATCGTTTTAGTTGAAAATTTAACAACGTTGTTACAAATTTATTGTGTGTTAAAATGATTTTTTTAATCTGAAAATTTAACTATTCCATGTTCAGTTAAAACTTTATGCTGTAAATTGGATAAGTTGAAAATTACTATTTTTTGATAAAATATTATCTTTCTTCGTCGAAAACTCATCTTTTTGGTTGAAAATTTAAAAATGTTGTTTGAAATTCGTTTTTTTATTGCTTGAAACCTTTTTCTTCATAGTTTTTATCTGAAAACTAAACTGTAATTTAAGAACATTAAAATCCTATTTAACATCCAATAATCATATTAATGTATAGAATTTCTGAAAATAGAACTAAGAATCCAAAGACCAAATTAGGACAACCTCCACAAAATGTTCCGATTGAAATTTGAAAAAAGATCCTTTTAAAAAATAAATAATAAAAAAAATGTCAACCGAACAGTTGGTGAATATTATTTACAAATGTTTTTTTACTTTGATTTGATAATAATAAAAAAAAGACAAAAGAAATAAAGCAAGAGAAGGAGTGGGATTTGGTGGGTTTCCTTCTCATTTTTCTTTCCTATTTTCCAAAAAAATTTGAATTCCTTGTTTTATTTTCAGGCATTCTATGTATTAAATTAAAACATTGCATTTTTGTTTAACTCAACTGCTTGGTAGAAAATTCATATATTTGGTTAAAAAATCATCTTCTTTGGGCAGATAATCATTCTTGTTTGTTGAAGGTTAAAGATAAAAATTTAGTGATGAAAATTCAACTGTCGTCTTAAAAGTTTGTCTATTAGTATTAACAATTCTAATATTTGATTAAATATATTCATACTTTTGAATTGAAAATTCAACTGTATTTAAAAAAATTCGTCTTTTTGAATTGAAAATTTTACTAGTTGTTTAAGCCTTTAACTATTTCTTGCAAAACTCGTATTTTCGAATGCAAAATGTTGATTTATTTAGTTGTTAATGTGACTTTTCGTTTAAAAATTAATTTTTTTTCAATTCGTCTTTTGGGGTTGAAAATTCACCTATTTAAGTAAAAAATCTTTTTTGATTGTAAAAAATCTCAAAATTGGTAACGTCATTTTATGGATGACCCATAACTGGAAAAATTTGCCGCATGTGTGAAAGTGGCTTAATGCCGCCAGGCTCCACCAAGACATGACTACACCACTGGTTTTACACAAGAAAAGGTCTGTACACAGGAATGCGTTTTCTTTTCAAAAGTTAGAGTGACAGTCACGGTCTTAAATGGGGGGGGGGGGCATGTCAGACTCTGGTGGGGAATAGGCCACTACACTTCACGCATGCAGCAAACAGTCTAACGTCTGACTGAGAAGTCAGTATTTAATTCCACAATCCTCCGCTTCATTTTGGAAAAGAAACTGACCTCAAACACTTTTAATACAAAATAAATAAACAATTTAGGCTGTGAAAATGTTACCAAGAAGACGCGTCGTGGACTTGTTGCAAGTCATTTCATCGCAATCGTGAGTTCTAAATTACGCTTTATTTTTGAAAGTGAATGTGACATTTATCACGAATCAAAATATAAATTTGAAAAATATTGTCTGCAAAAATGGGTTATATTTTTACATAATTGAATACATATTGAAATGCTAAAAAATCGGCTTTGAAACTTGAATCAACATAAAAAAAATTATAAAAACATATTATTCATTGGAAATATAGTAATTTAAATATTCAAGAATGAGCACCGCAGCATGATAGCATCTGTAAACAAGTTTCTGTATTAATACTTACTTCTCATATCAGGAGTCAAATTGATCTATTATTATTAATTATTATAACATTCATTTCAACCATGAAAGTTGAACAAACTCTATAATTATAGTCAATTGTTTACTTGATTTTTTCTATTATTCTAAAAATTGTATCTTTAGCATATTATTTTCTCTAAAATTAAATATAGCTAAAATAAAGAAGAAAAATTTTATCTGAATTGTGAAATATATATTTTTTTAAAGATGCAAATGCCCAGCTCATGGAAATCCAGGTGGAAATGGTGTGACAAATCATGGAAAGACACGTAGCACCAATGCAACCACAACTCCATCAAAAGAATATGCCTTCGAAGTAATTTTTAAAAATTATTATTATACAAAAAATAATTTCGTCAATCACAATAATTTACAAATTTTATATAATCTCTCAGGGATGAATAAAAGAAAATTGGAGATTTATCCTTATAAATATTATGCACAAGGTCAAAGTATGTCTGAAACTTAAAAAAAATTGAAATGGTTGAGTAACTTGTTTATCATTATTAAAAAAACAGGCGAACTTAACTGATAATAACTTTTATTGGTGATAAGACTTTCATACAGATGAAGCAATTTTAAGATTAACTTCCTTAATAACGTAGGAAACTTCAATTATAATCCAAGTTCGGACTGATTTAATTTTTAACGTTTAAAGATTGAATTCATTCACGTTAAAAGTTTCCAATTAAAAAGCATATAATTTTCAAAATGTCTAGAAAAATTAAATGCTAGTTTTGTTTTTATTGTAGAAACTATAATTTTTAGTAAAAAAATCTATCAAATCACTTTGAATGTCACTTGGTGATACATGATACGATACCCATTAATAATATATTAATTATTTCTTAAATTCTAGAATTTCAATTTCAAATTTTGGTTTTGAGCACGAAATTCTAATCCAATGTAATTTTGAATACATTGAAACTCAATTTTTTTTCAAAATCTTAAATTGGACAATATTTGGTATGAAATGTCTTCATTTGTTGAGGTTTCCGATTTTCAATTTCGCAATTTTGTAGATTTAAATTCAAATATAAAAAATGTCAAGAAACAATATTATCCGATTTTTAAATTCTTCAAAATCTAGAAATATCAAATGAAAAGATTTGACATTTGCAGAATTTTCGGTTAAAAGCTTTTTAACTTAACAATTTCTAATTAAATGCCTACAGAATAAATTTAAAACAATAAAAAATTGGGCCAATAATTAATCCATTTCAAGCCGAAAAAATGAGAAGAATTTAGAAGCAGACATTGAAAATAAAATTATTTTTTACTTGAAAATATTCCAACATACTAAAAATTCTAAATTCAACTTAAAAATCAAAAAAATTTCGTAATGAAAATATTAAAATTGCAGTTTCCAATATTGGAACCATATAAAGTAATCTCATTTGGTATTATTTTTAAATGCTCATCCTAATGGGAAGGTATTGTAAAGTTCCTGAATAAAAAAAGTCTCGAATAATAAAATTTCTGAATAATAAAATTCCGAAACTTAAAAATTCCCAAATAATGAAGTTTCCGAGTAATAAAATTCTCGAATAATGAAATTCCTAAATTATAAAATTCCCGAATGAAAAAATGCCCAAATAGGATAAGCATTAAGAATGATTTTTTGAATAAAAATATTTGATTATTGTATTTATAATAAATAAATATTATAAAAAAGTGTACTTGCTTGAATTCGGAAATTTTCTAGTAAAGCTATTTTATAATTTCGAAATTTTCTGCCGAGAATTTCATTATTCAGTAATTTTTCAATTCGGTAATAATATAAACTGTTTAGGAATTTTATTATTCGGGAGTTTTATCATTTTGGGAATTTTGTATTCGTGATTTTTCAATAGTCCCCGATTTTCAGAAGAAGATTTTGAAAAATGAATAATTTAACATTGAATAATATTTGACTCGAATATTTCAAGAATTTATAATCATCCATTAAACGAAAAATTAAACGATTTGAAATTAAATTTTTTTAAAAAATTGTATTATTAAAAATAAAAATAGATAAAAAGAGAATCAGATGAAATAGCTACATCGGTGATTGGATAATTTGTTTAATTTTGACAGGTTACCAGTTACAATTTTATAGTTCTGAATTTTTATTCTGAACGCTGCATTTTTTAAACTAATTAAAATTTTAAAGGATTTTATAAAAAGTTTTAATATCACAATTTTTGGCAATAAAATATTTTTTCATTTTTAAAAGAAGTTCGCATTCTTTTAATTTTCAATATTCCGAAGTATGATTTATTTTTATTTTTAATCTCATTTTGAGGGTTGATCTCATTTTGAGGGTTATAATTTTTAAATTTTTTATTTTTAACGGTGAAAATTTCAATGAAGTTTTTTTTGTATCTTAAGACAAATTTGACTTATAAATTTTAATATTACCTTCAGGGCGACTGAAAAATCCCAAAAATAAAATTCCCGACACCGCTAAATTCCCGAATTAGAAAATGCCCGAATAATAAAATTTCCGACTACTAAAATTTTCCAAATAATGAAATTCGCGAACAGTCTATATTATTATCGGATTTAAAAATTCCCGATTTATAAAACATTTAAGCTAGAAAATTCCTTCATTATAAAATTTCCGAATCTAAAGAATTAAAAAAATTGTTTATAAATATTTAAAAATTTCGTCTTTAAGAATGTAAGAATTAAATAATTTTGTTACAAAATTATTTTGTGAGCAAAAAAGTTTCTAAAATTATTGATTGAATTAAAAATAATAATTGAAAAAAATGCTAACCAGAAATATTTATTTCAATGACTGTTATTTTTAATTTAAAAAATAATTTTAGAAACTTTAAACATTATAAATATTTTTAAAAAAATTTATCACTTTATTTTCAATAAATGAATAATCTTTATAAAAAATTATTTGTTTAAGTTCGGCAATTTTTTAGTGCGTATAACTTATAATTCCGCAATTTTCTGTCGGGAATTTTATTTTTCAGTCTTTCCTTTCAATTTGAATTTTTTTTATACAAAAATAAGTTGAAATTCTATCATTATAGAAGCTTTGATCTCAAAACATTTAAATTAGTTTTCAATTTCACAATTGTCAAATTTCAATCGTTTTGAATGAAACATTATGTAAATTCAAATGTTTTTGATGTTAAATTATTCATATTTAAATATTTTTAAATAGAAATAGTCACAGTTCACGTTCTTTCAATTTTAAATTACCTAATTTTGAAAATTTTTATCAAAAATTATTCAATTTTTGGAACATTTAAAAATTGTCATAGTTTCGACATTTTTTATATAACTATTTAATTTCGTGATTATTCTATTCATATAGAATTGTTCATTTTTGAACTCTTTTAATCAGAAATAGTAAAATTTCAACTCCTTTCAAATAGAATTGTCCATTTATTAAAATTGTAGCCTGAATTTTTCAATTTTGAGAGCTTTTAATTACAAATTTTTCAAATTATTTATTTTTATACGTTTTCATTTAGAAATTACACAGGTTCAATCCTGTTTTCACTACATCGGAAATATTATCACCTTTTCAAAATTGTACCAAATTCCAATTCGAAAGTATTAATTTTTGTTAAACACTCAATGTTTAAAAATTAGTTTAATAATGAATTTTTAAACTGTTTAGGTTTTCAATGATAAGAATTAAAAATTGAGTGATGAAAACGCGCTTCATGCAGTTGAATTTGCAACTAGTTCTAATTACAACAATGTTTTTATTTATAATTTAAAACTCGATTTAAATAGTTTTTTATTATATTGTAAATACAAATGTTCATCCATCAGCAACTTTTCAAATTATGCTTTTAAAATTTATAATAAATAACCATTAAAAAGCCTGTGATGAATATAAAAAAAAATTAAAATTAGAATTTTGTAAAACCTATAACTTAATATCGAATCCTACCTGATTTGAAAAAACAGAATATATTTCTAATGCTTTCAGGAAATATTAAATATGAACCTAATGACTGCAGATGGCTTGTTCGACTATTCGCTATGGAGTTGGAGTCACCAGAGAATTGGGCATGGACGCTCAAAATTTGGGAGCCAAAAAAATTTGTCTCATGACAGATCCAAATTTAGTAAAATTATCCCCCGTAAAAAAATCTCTTGAAAGTTTATCCAAACATGGAGTTAGTGTCGAAGTTTATGATAGAGTCAGAGTCGAGCCAAGCGAGGCTAGTCTTCAGGATGCCATAGAGTTTGCCAAAAAAGGAAATTTTGACGCTTATATAGCTGTAAGTTACAATTCTCTAATGTTTTTTATAATTACTACGTCTGAAATAAAAGACCTTGGATAATAATGTACCCGCGTGGAGAGTTTGACATTATGTCTTTGCGAAGCTCTTCACGTGGGATGCTTGGTGGCGAGATTAATTTTTGCAAACAAATTCGCTTACAGGATATGTTTTCTTAACCAATTGAAGATCTTTTGATAGAAATACCGTATTAAATTCCTCATAATCTTAAGGAAGCTATTTGTTTATTTGTTTTTTTATTCAACAATGCAATATTAATAAATTATACTAAAATATACAATAGTTTGGCTTAAAACTGTTGTTATTTGTTATAAGAATGATATTATTAATAGTAACGAAAAATTGTCATAACTTGAAAATTTATAAACAACTTATCAAGTTATAAACAATTTTTTAACCTATTGAGTTGGATGGGAAGACCAAATAGCATATTAGAAAAGTTCATTCGTGAATGAGAAGATTTAATTGAAAAATAATTGTTCATAAGCAAAATTTATAATTGTGATTGTTTAAATAATTTGTTCAATAATTTTTGTTTAAAAAATCTCATTGAACCGCTATATAGTATAATTAAATACGTAAGCGGTTCTCGTAGGATGTAAATGTTTATTATTTTATACTACATAGAAAATAGGTTGAGAAAAACATGGTATTAAATTTTTTTCGCAAAAATCTTATTTTAATATAGGCTACAAAATTGTTTAAAACTTTACAAGTTGATTATAAATGTTCTATTTATAATATTTTTTCGTTACTAATACCATTCTAATAATAAATTAGAACAATTTTAAGAGAAAATATTTTTTTCTGTAACAAACTGATACACTGTTGAATTAATTTAAACCATTTGTTTATAGTAATAAAAATAATCTATTATAACATTTTTTTAATACTTAAATTCGATTTTGAGACTGGAGAAGAAAGAAATATGTATTATCATTTTGTTTTAAAAATTGTATAAATATAATTTTCCTAATATTCTTGAGAAAATAAAAAAACATTTCAGTTTTGTCAAAAAATAATCTTGAAATTTTGTAAACAAATTTTTGTTTATCACACGGGATTTCACAAAATATTAGGACAAACTCGAATCAGTTAAAAAGATAATCAGAACTTGTAGAAGTTGGGGGGTTATTTAAAAATATTTTTTTTATAAATTTCCCGAAATCTTTAAAAGTAAAATTTTGTTGTTGTAATTTTTTAAAAACTTATAAAATTCCTATAATCATTTGTAATGGTTACAATATTTCCGTATTTTGTTTGAAATGAAAAAAATTGTCTCAATATTGGGTCTAAAATCTTCTAAACACTTTTTAAAATTCTAGGAAATATTTTTTAATTTTCTCGCAGAAATAATTTTTCAAAACAAAATAACATTCGAAATTTCCCCATGAATTTTAAGAAAATTTTGTTATTGTCTTGCAAACTTTCAAAATTCTTGAGGAGCTTATAAGCTTTTTGTTTAAAATCTTCAACTATCTATAGATTTTATTTAAGAAATTTTAAAACCTTTCGAAGTTTTAAATGATTAAAAAATATTGTTAGAACTTTCAAACGCACTAAATATATTTAAAAATTGGTAAAATTTTCTTGAAATATTCTAGACTTTGTTTTTGACAATTTTGAAAATAGTTTTAAATATTTTTAAATCTTTTCAAATAGCTTTTTAAAATTAATTGTGCAAAATAAAAAAAATAAACATTTGTAATTTTTCCATGAATCAAATGAAATTTTGTCATTCTCTTGGACCATTATTCCATTTTTTTATGTGTTGATAAATGTAAAGAAGCTGACAAATTAAATTATTAAAAGTGTTTAAAACTTCTAAACCTTCTAAATAACTTTGGAAATGATAAAAAAATGTCTTAAAATTTATAAAACAGTTCTGTAATATTTAAAAAACAATAAACAATAATGTTTCCAGTCCCCTAGATAAAGAGACTCAATTTTCTCTTATATAAATTTCATTTAAGAAAAACCAACTGTACTTTGTAAAAGTTTTGAGAAAATTGAACGACTTTTTATGAACAGTAAATGCTAAAAATGAAAAAAATGAAAAAATAATTCCCAGGTTCACTATTTGGAAAATTTTTATCTATATTTTTATTTTTCTAGGTAGGAGGAGGTTCTGTTATGGACACTGCCAAAGCTGCTAATCTTTATTCATGCGATCCAAATGCTAATTTTCTAGATTACGTGAATGCACCTATAGGAAAAGGAAATCCAGTTTTAGTTCCATTAAAGCCCCTGATTGCAGTACCAACGACTTCCGGTACTGGTTCCGAAACAACTGGTACCTTAATTTTTGACTACAAACCACTCAAAGCCAAAACCGGAATTTCTAACAGGTGAATTTCAATTTTTTTAACAAACTAATTGAATTTTCAATCTGAAAAGATGAATTCTCAAATAAAGTAAAAGTTGATATTTCTACCTAAAAAGATGAAATTCCATTTAAAAAAAAACTTTATAACTAAAAAGACAAATTTTCAACAAATAATGATTTTTTGATCAACAAAGAAAAACAAGTTCGTGCAAATTAACAGGCAGAACATTTTCAACCACAAAATGTGCATTTTTAGCAAGAAATTTATTTTCAACTTAATACTTAAATTTTCAACCAAAGAGATCATTCTAAATTTTAAAAAATTGCAATAAAGTAGTTGAACTTTCACTCTCACAGTTGAATTTTCAATTGAAAAAGACAATTTAAAAAAATTTAAGCTTTCAAAAAAAAGATGAATTTTCAACGAAAAATATGAATTTCAGAAAAAATGGTTTTTAACTAAGTCCATTCAAGCAAAATTTGCAAACAAAATACTTGCACCCACAAGCAAAGAAGATTAATTTTCAACCAAACAGTTGCAATTTTATCCAAGAAAGATGAAATTTCTAGTACAATAAATGCATTTTTTAATTAAGATAACAAAAAAAAAAAGATGAAATTTTATCCAATAAAGATTGCAGTTGACTTTTCAAGACCAAGATCTGAATTTTAACAACAAGCATAAATTATCTAAAAAATTAATCAATCCTTAACTAAACCGTTTAATTTTCAACCAAAATGTATGTCTTTGGAACAAAATTGTTGAATTTTCAACTAAACATTTTCATTTTTGTCCAAGGAAGATACAATTTCTACTGGAATAGAAGAATTTTTAAATAAAAATACAAATTTTCAAAAGAAAAAAAATAGTTAAAGTTTTATTCAAGAAGGATTTCACTTTCACTTTCAAACACCAAAATATGCTTTTTAAACAAAAACTAAATTTCTACGAAAGCAGTTGAATTTGTAACAAAAATGTGTAACTTTTTAACAAACTTGTTGGATTTTCAACCAAACAGTTACAATTTTATACAAGAAAGATGAAATTTCTACTTAAATAGATGAATTTTTAAATTAGAAGACAAACTGTAAAAAATTAGTTAAATTCCAATCCAAAAAGGATTTCACTTTGACTTTTCAACATAAAAATCTGAGTTTTAATCCAGAAGTAAATTTTCCACAAAGATACTTGATTTCTCAATCCAAAAAGACTAATTTCTATAAAAACAGTCGAATTATCAACCCAAAAGGATGACTTTTTAACAATATTGTTAAATTCTCAATCAAACAGTTACATTTTTATCCAAGGAAGATAAATTTTCCACTGAAATAGATGATGTTTATAATTTGAAAGACAAATGAAAAAAGTTGAATATTGATCAAAAAAAGATTTCAGTTGACGTTTCAACACCAAAATATTAATTTAACTTAAAAGGTAAATTTTCTACGAAAACAGTTGAATTTTCAACCGAAAAAGACGATTCTTCGACCAAAAAGGATGGATTTTGAACAAAATTTTAAAATCCTAAATAAATAATCAAATTAATAACTAAAAAGATGGTTTTCAGATGGAAGCAACTGCATAAAAAAAGAAATAGAAATAAAATACAAGGAAACTACTAATAAGAATATATTATATCAGGGTTACCGCAAACCTTCATTTTTAAATTCCCTAATTTTTCTCTCATCAATTTTTCATTTTTCCGGACCATTAATATTCAAAAACGAGAATCTTAAACTTGTAACATTTTCAACATAGAATATTTTATAAATTCAATCAAATATAGTTCAATTAAAATAGAAAAAATTTCAACTTCTTCTTCTTGAAAGTCATTTAAAGTTATAGAAACTCCTCGACTCCTGCAAGACTTTTTTTTTAATTGGTGACTTTTCTCTAACTAATAGAATAACTTGACTTTTTAAACATTGCTGTTAGCTAGGTATCATATTGAAAGCTTAGGAAGCAGAATCGAACGAGCGCTCGAGCAGGAGGCAGGAGTGGGGGTGCCGCGTAGAAAACGCCACGAAACACCGTTCTCTTCCTTCACGTTTTTACACACGTCATTCCTACTCCTGCCTGCAGCTCGAGCGCTCGTTTGGTTCTGCTTTCTGAGCTTTCAATAACTGCGATTTATTTATTTGATTACCGAATTTTCAGAAATTATGTACATGCATAAAGGACACCTCCCTCCTATTGTAATAAATCGTTACCCCCCCCCCCCCCCCCCCCCCCCCCCCCCGTGAGCGGTTACGTAATTGAAGTAGAGTCCCTAACTTCGTTCAACCTAAAAAATTATTTCTAGTCTCATTCAATTAATTTAATAAATTTTTATTGAATTTTAGAGCATTGAAGCCAACGTTGGGAATTATAGATCCAGAACACACTTTAACATTGCCAGAAAGAGTTTGCGCATATTCAGGATTCGATGTTTTATGCCATGCTTTGGAATCCTTTACTGCCATTCCTTACAATGAAAGAACACCTTGTCCAACGAATCCAATTTTGAGACCAGCTTATCAAGGAAGCAATCCTGTGAGTGACGTTTGGGCAAGATTTGCACTTCAAGTGATGCGAAAGTAAGTAAAATAATCTACTTTATTTTTATTTACATAAATTTATCTTAATTTCACATAAAATATATTTGTTGGGTGCTTAAAAACGGCACTCATGTAATAGTTGATATTTCCATCAAAAAATATTTTTATTTTGAATTAAAAACAGTTAAATTCGTCCAAAAAGGCGAAGTAAACAAAATAGTTGAATCCTTAACACAAACAGATTATTTTTTAACCAAAAAGATGAATTTCCATTCAAGAAGATTAATTTTCCGCCAAAAAGAAAAATTTTCAACAAAATAGTTATATTTTTAACAACAACGAAAAATTTTAACTAAAATGATGAATGTTCGACCAAAAAATTGGATTTTTAACAAAGTGGTTTTACTTTTTCCCAAGTTGGTTAAATTTGCAACCAAAGAACATACATTCTGAACATGAAAGGCTAAATTTAATATTTCAACTAAAGAATATTAATTTTTAAATAAAAAAGTTGAATTCTCCAAAAAATTCAAATTTCTAGCAAAATAAATCCTCAACCAAAAATAAATAAGTTCTCTACTAAAATGTTGCGTTTTCAAGAAAAACTTTTTTCAGAAACAAATAATTTTCAATAAAAAATAAAGAATTTCAAATCGCTACTTTTAGAAAAAAATAATCATCGAATCACTTTAAAAGATATTTAGACCATGTAGAAGTTAAGAAGTAATTTAAAAATATTTGATAAATTTTCAAAAAATTTTTAGATTTAAAATATCATTAATTTCTTTGAAGCTTATAAAATTCCTAAATGTATATTAAATTGTAATGTTCGATAAATAATTCGAAACAAAAAAATAGCTTAAAATATTTTAGTTTCTTTTTCGATAGATTTGGAATTCCTTCGAAACGTTTTAAAATCTTTTTAAATTTACTTTCAAAATTGGGTTTTCCAAATGAAAAGTAACTCGAAATTATCCCAGGCGTCTTAAGAAAATTAGTTTATTCTATTTAAAACTTTAAAAATTATTGAGAAGCTTCTAAATTATTTTTAAATCATTTCAAAGCTTTTAAAACTTCAACATATTTTAAAATCTTCAAAGCTTAAGCCATTGTTAAGTCATTGTTAAAACATGTGATCAATAAGTTAAGAACATAATTTTTACCTGTAGCATTAAAGAATCATTCACAATTTAAATGTTCTCTTTTACAAATAACTTCTTCGAATAACAAATTCCTTATTTGGAAATTGTATAGAAAAATGTTCAAGAGTTAGAAAGAAAATTAAATGTAGCAGAGGAAGTAGGAGATAGTTTCTGGTTGGTGAGAGTAGTAACGCAACGTTGTCCTCAGAGCCCTATTTTATTATTAATTAATTATTATTAATTAATATTAATTTTAGAAATGGAAGAAGAAATTAAGCGAAAAGGATGGAAAGGACTTAGGATGGGGAAAGAAATTCGATAAGAAGGTAAGGGAGGGAAAGTGAGGGGAGTTAGAAAAAAACTGTTTAAATGATGTGGAAGAAAGGAGAGGAAGGGCAATAGAATTAAAAACATTAGAAAAAGAAAGACAGCAGCTCATTAATACTGAAGATATAAGAAAAGAGACTGGAGTAAACTATGAAAATTAGGAGAAAAGAGACTGGGAAAGACAATTAAATTATAATTAAATAATTATAATTCATTGATAAATTAATAAAGAAGCTGGAAAGGGAATGTCGTAAAGATTTTGAGGTCAATGGATTAAGTGAGGAGTGGAAGAACAAACTTTCTAAAGTAATTTTTTCTTTTCAACAGATATTTTGAAAGGGCTGTTTACAATCAAAATGACCTTGAAGCTCGGAGCAACATGCACTTAGCGAGTACAATGGCGGGGGTTGGATTTGGAAATGCAGGAGTACATTTATGCCACGGTCTTTCCTACCCTATTAGCGGAAATGTTCGTAAATTTCTACCAGAGGTAGGTATCTCAATTTTCTGTGACATAATTTACACAATACTTTTCAGTTACAAATTTTAATTTATTTACTAACACTTGAACATTAAGTAAAAAGCGTAATTTCTGAATTCAAATATAAAATAATTATCTAAAATAAAATGAAGGAAAAGCAGGGACAGAATATTTAAATAAATGTTTCTCAATTCGCATAAGGTTTTCTATGATTTTTCTTGATAAAGGGATTGAATTCAGATTTGAGAAAAAACTGTTTTAACTTATAAAGCGACTTCAAGTAATAAAAACCCAATCAGCTTTTTAACAGCAATGAATGCCATATTTTCTTAATATATCATTACACCATTTTTTACAGATAGGATTACGATAATTTAAAAAAATTTGAAATTTAAAGATTATAATTTTTTTCATTAGGGATACTGTGATGACCATCCTATAATACCACATGGCCTTTCTGTTGTAATTTCTGCTCCAGCTGTCTTTTCTTTCACTGGAAGTGCTTGTCCAGAAAAGCATTTGGAAGCTGCTGAACTTCTAGGAGCAGATATTTCTAACGCGAAAAAAGAAGATGCTGGCAAAATTTTAGCTGACACTGTAAGAAAATATATGAGAGTGATGAAGATCGAGAATGGTTTGACAGAACTTGGTTTTAAAAAGGAAGATATTCCCAATCTCGTAAAAGGAACTTTGCCGCAGGTAATTATAATTGAAAATTCTTTAAAGTAAGCGCAGATCGCCTACAAAAAAGAGTTTCGTAGCCCACTAAGAAGTTAATTTAGTCGTTTAAACACCCCCCTCCTATACTTTCCTTCCCCTACACACCCTACATTCCTCTCTCTTAACTTCATCCTTCAGCCCTTTTTCCTAACTTTTTCATCCTCTACCTCCGGCTCCACTCGCTTCCCTAGATTATACTTCCATTCTCCTATTTCCATTCTCCAACACTCACTTCCCCTCACCTACTCACCCTCGTTTCCAAATCAATATTTCCTTTACTTCCTCTCACTGACACTCACTTCTATATTTCCGCACTCATTTCTCCTCTCCTAATTACATCTCACTCCCCCTCCTTCATTTCCCTTTTTTCCATCCGCACGTTTCCTTTCAGTTCCCAACTTTCCTTTCTCTCATTTTATCTCACTTCCCATACTTTTTTACCCATCGTTTCCCTCAACTTCCCCTACGTTTCCTCCGCTCATTTGCCCTCACTGCATCAACTTCCCTCCCCTTATTTTCACTCACCCCACCCCCTATTCACTATTCACCTCTTCTACTTTCCTTCTGTTATTTCCCTTATCTTCCCCATTCTCATTGCCTCCAATTTACCTCCCTTAATTGCCTCTGATCTTCCCTACTTCTTCTCCCCTAAATTCCCTCACTCCGCTTTCCCTTATTTTCCCTAATTCACCTCCTATTTTCATCACTTACTCTAACTTCCCCTCCTCTTATTTCTAATTACTTCCCCTAATTACTCCTTGTTTCCCCTAACTTCCGCTAGTTTCCTTCCATAATTAACACAAACTGCCCCTACCTCATTTACCTAACTTGCTCTCATTGCACTTTTTTCCCTCCTCCTTTCTTCCTTCACTTCTCCAACATTCCCTCCTCTCATTTCAACTCACTCACCGAACTTTCGTACACCTCATTTCATTCACTTACCCTATATCAACTCATCTGATTTACCCTCACTTACCCAAACCTTATTTTACTTACATTCACTAAATTCCCCTCACTAGGCCTATTCCCCCTCACTTCTACCTCATTGTCTTTTATCTTTTTTAATTCCTCTTCGTTCAATCCCCGTTTCCTCATTCTCCCTTATTCCCCTCCTCTTGTTTCCCATCCAATAATTAACTCGAATTTTCCCTACTCCTCCAAATTACCCTTATACTCCATCCCTTCATTTTCCTTAATTTCCCCTACATTCTCTCTCATTTTATCTCACATCCCCTACTTTACTACCACTCGTTTCTCCTTACTTTTCCTACATTTCCGCTGCTCATTTCCCCTAACTTCCTCTACTTTCCCTCTCGTAATTTCTCATTACTTTTCCTCCTCTTATTTTCCATCACTTCCTCACTTCCCTTACTCTTCCTTTCCTTATTTTCCACGACTCACCTTCCCTCATTTCCATTACTTACCCTACTTTCCTTCACCTCACTTCGCCAGCCTACACTCTACGTATTTGCCATCTCCTCCCCTACTTCTTCTTCCCTGACTTCACCACTCCACTCAACCTATATTCCCTCTCTTACCACCCTCATTGCCCTTAGTTTACCTCCCCTAATTGTCTCTTATCTTTCTTAGTTCCGCTTAACTCACTCCCCATTTCCTCATTTTTCTCTATTCCCTTCCCTTCGTTACTCACACCATTATTACCCCTAACTTCCCCTACTCCTGCCGATTGCCCTTATACTCCCTCCCTTCGTTTCCTTTCATTTCCTTTAAATTCTCTCTCTCATTTCACCTCGCTTCCCCTACTTTACTGCCCCTCGTTTCTCCTTACTTCTCCTACATTCCTTCCCCTAATTTCTCCTTACTTTCCCTTCTCTCTTTTTCCTTCACTTCCTCTACTTCCTCTCTAAGTATTTTTCCTCAATTGCTCTTCTTGAAAAAAATACAACGGATGGAGGGACACCCGACGGAAACAATAAGTTTTTCTGCCCAGGACTACGAAACCCTATTAAAAAATGGTCTTACATATTTTTTTACTGTTTCTTATATTATTTTTAATTATACATTTATTCCTTTTTTTTAAGCACCGAATCACAAAAATGGCACCACTGGAACAAAGCGAAGAGGACCTCACAAGACTTTTCGAGAATTCCTTCCAAATTTACTAAGCTACAAAGACGCGACAAATATAATTAAGGACTGCAACAAACAAAAAATTGTGAATAATTACAAAATATTTTGACCTGATCAACAAATAACGAAGTTATGCATTTTTTATATTTTACAATGTATGGAAAAATATATTATGTATTTTTGATTTTTAAAATAATAAATTTTATCGACTAATTTTGTATGTACTTTGTGAAAAACATCCTTTTCTTAAAAAGTTGGATCAACAAAATCTTGCAAACAAACCAGATTGGTTGTTCTGCGCCATCAAGTTTGTAAATCAAAGTTCTTAACATACCGATTTTGAAGATTTCAAATGTTTTCAAAGGAAAATCTGAAATACTTTAAGGAGATTGTTTTAATTTTTCCGGATTACAATTTATTTTTAGGAAAACTTAATTATTCCAAAGATATTTAGAAGTTTAAGAAACTTTAAAAAAAATAGATAAGCATCTAAATCTTCAGAAGATTTCAAATCATTTAAGATAATTTCCTAAAGTTTCGAAAAAGAATGTAGAAGATTTAAAAGAAAAATTTATAAATTTTGTAAGATAACAAAATTTTAGAAAAAACTGGAGAATAAAATTAATTATAATAGAAAATCACAAAGATTCGAAGAAGACTTATAATTTCTAAAAAATGTAGGTTGTATTTGCTTTTTTCACCGGAAATTAACATTTAACAAAAACGAAAATCAGAAGATTTCGAAATGGTTTAAAGATCATTTTAATCTTGAAAAGATTTCTAAAAATCTAAAACATAATATAGATTTTTTGAAGATTTCAAATAAAAAATTTATATGCTTTTTAAGAGAATTAATATATAAATCTTCTCTTTTTGGTTTGAAAAGTCATCTATTTTTGGTAGAAATTGAATTTTTTTGTCGTTAAAATTGCAAACATTTGGTTGCAAATTCATGCATTTCGTGGAAAATTAATCTTTTTTAGTAGAAAATATATCTTCTTGGTTAAAGATTAATCTTTTTTTGGTTGAAATCAACTGTTTTTTTTTTATTAAAAATGAAAATATTTTGTTGTAGTTGTATTGAACATTGCATTTTTGGTTAAAAAATTCATTTTGTTTTCGTTACATAGCTTGAAAATTTATTTGTTTTTTTGTTGAAAATTATTTATTTGTACTACAAATAAAACGATTCCATTTTTCGTCGAAATTAGTTGAAAATACGTTTTTTTTTTTCGTTATTTTTTTCGATCATTTTTCGTTAAACTCAAAAGGTTGATAATCCATGATTTTTTTGTTAAAAATTAGTTTCCTTTTAACTAAATATTTAATTATGTCATTTTTTGGTAGAAAACTGATCTTTTCTAGTTGAAAATAAAATTATTTGGGTAAAAACTTACGTTATACACCATTTTGCTAAAAAAAATTGAACTATTTTGTTGAAAATTTACTAATTATGTTGAAAATTCAACTATTTTGTTGCTCATGTTTTTTGGTAAAAAATTCAACTGATTGGTTAAGAAAACGTCCTTTTGGATTAAAAAATAATATTTTATAGTAAATAAGTCAACTTTCGCGGTTAAAAATTCATCTTTCATAGTTGCAAATTCATTTCTCGTGGCTAAAAATAAACTGCCAATTTCTGGTTGAAAGTTATTTTTTTATATAAAAATTCGAGTATTTGGTTGCAAATTTAATTATTTGGTTGAAAATTCCACTATTTGGTTAAAAAGTAATCGTTTTTGTACAAAAATTCAAAAAAATTTGGTTTGCAATAGTTTTTTTTCATAGAAGTGATCCTTTTTGTTGAAAATCCATATTGCTTTCTTCAAAATTATTTTTATTGTTGAAATATTAACTGTCATCTAAAATAATTCGTTTTCTTGTCTTGAGAAATCAACTATTTGTCTAGGAAATGATATTATTGCTGAAAATTCCACTTTCCAGGTTGATAATGCAACTCTTTTCAGCAAAATTGGTCTGTTTTTAAAAGCTTTCAAAAATTTGTTTTCTATTCTACACCAATTTAATTCTGTTCAATTATATCCTATTCTGCTCTACCGTGCAGCGGTTCAATTTAAAATAGTTTTTCACGCATTTTTGGACATTTTTACCCGAAAAGTTTTAATCGTGAATAAATAGACTAAGTTGCATGGTTCCAAAGATGAATGAACGATAAGCCTCCACTGTCGGCAAATGATAAGATTATAATAAACTAAATACGGTGATAAAAATTGGGACAAAGCGGAATAAATATTGTTCTAATCAATCAGTTTGTAGATGAGTCCCATAGAATATACATCATCATGTCTTGCCACTAAAAAAAGTTGAACGAGATTTAATTGTTAATTTCAATAGAAAGTTTTTATATATTTTAAATCAGCAATTTTTAATTACGGTTCCGTATGATGGTGCATTAATTAAAATTTTCTATCATACTAGGCAAGTTAATTTCTTGACTCCTTCTACAAAAGTCTTATCAAAATGGTACTCCCGTTGACAGTTCAGACCGTTTGGTACTCAAAGTGAGTTTTTCAATCGAAATAACATTTTTTGATGAAAATTTCGCTGGGGCCTCCGAATTGTCCTTATTTAGTTGAATTTTGAGCAGATGGTGTATTTAGAATTTATTAAAAAATTCTTTGCAAACACAATTGACGTGAAATTTGCTGAGTAATAATACAATAATGATTTATATGATAACTGATTAATAACTAATTATTCTTGCAATATTGTGTGTTGGGTTGGGTCATAAATAATCCCTTCGCAATTTTGGTCTTTTGTGTTTTAAAGTGTTTTTTGCCATTGGCACTCATTTTTTATATTTATTTATTGGAATCAACAAAAAAAACCATTTCAGTTGCATAATTATTTAAAAAATTTTTAAAAAATTCCCGGCATTAAAAATGGTTTAGCCTTTATTTTATAATAAAAATTAAAAGACAAAAAAAAATTTACAATCATAAAAAGGTTCCAAATATTTTTGAAAATTTTCTACAAAAACAAGAAACACTTTTTGTATCTTTCATTGGATCATAGAACAAGTAGGAATAGATATTTAAAAAAAAAAATTAATTTAAAGGTGGGTTTTTAAAAAAAATCGATTTTTAATTTTTTCTGAACTTTGTTAATTTTAAACCTTTTTTTCAAAGCACAACATTTAAATTTGCGTAACTTAAAAAAAAATCAAACAAGAAAATATACGTATCAACCAATTTTCTCTCTAAAAAAAAAACAAACATATTGTGTCCCTGAAAGATTTGGAGATTTCAAGTGCAGCCCTGCCTTATTTTTGAAATGGATTCGGAATATACAAATTGTGAAATGAGTATTACATTTTTTAAATATAAATTTATAAAGTTTTGAGGAAGATTAAAGGTAGCATACATTTTAGGGTGATTTAGTTTTTTTACCGGGTTGAAAACAAAAATGATCAAGATTTCTAATTTTATAACCATTTTAGGTTATGTTATCGTTTTACATCGAAAATTGGTATTATTAATAAAAAATAAGAAGATTTCAGATTAAAAATTTGTCAAGAATGTACGTTTTCGGTTTTTATCGTTTTTTATCGAGAATTATTTAATATTCTAAAACAAAAATCTTTAGATTTAAAACGTTCATAATTTTTTAGCAATTTTAGGTTACGTTAATGTTTCACATCAAAGGTTGATTAAACAAAAATCATAAGATTTAAATTTAGTGAATTTGTGTTTAATATATTGACATTTACAAGCGTAAACAATTTTTTATAGAATCCGTGTTTCTTGGATTTAACTTAAAGTTTCATTTACAAATATTAAATTTAAAAGAAGATTAAAATTTGTTTAACAATTTTAGGTTACTCTCGCATTTACTAAGAAAATTGGTAATTTATTTCAAACAAAAATGATTATAATTTGAGCAAGATTTAGAATATTGGAACAATTACCAATTCTGTTCGTGTTGTTTGTCAAAAATTTATATTTTAAAGAAGATTCACGGCTTTTTAACTTTTTTTTAAATTTCCACGAATATTTGCAATTGAGAATGATTTTTTCTTATTATTTTTTGTCAGTAATTGGTATTTTTATAAAAAATATCCATTCACAATTTTTTCTATTTTTTATTGGAAAGGGGTACGGATTTCAAAGAAAATGGAACTTTTTTTATAATTTTAGGTTATGTTAACATCTTTCACCGGAAATCGTTTATTTTGAACTGAAAATAATAGGTTCAACAAAGAAATAAGAATCTTAAACAATTTTTTGTTTATTTTATGTTAGCGTTTTTTGTATAAAATTGTTATTGTTAATACAAAAATAGTTATATTTTATGGATTGTTTTACTATATTTCAAACAATAATAGGGAATGCTAGCGTTTTTATAAAAAATCTTATTTGAAACAAAAATATTCTCACGAAAAAATATTATAGGAAAATCATCATAGGCGTATACTGATTTCCCTATATAAATTTTCTATCATTTTTTCGCGAGTATAGGAATAATTATATGAAAAAATATAGAAAAATAATTATAGTAAATACTTGTATTAATATATTCAAATAATAAATAAAAAATGTACACATTAATCATTTGTTTTGAACCAATCACACCAAAATACATACCAAAATTCCTTCCTAAAACTCTTTCTTGAAATGTTCAGCCTATAAACCTTCAAGATGACCTTTCAAGATCGCGTTTATGGTTTTCCACGTTTTTGCGTATATCTCTGATATAATTTGAGGGATTTGAATAAAATTAGGATCAAATTAAAGATCCTTTGAAAATACATGTAATAAGTTTCAACAATTCTTGGCGCGAAATTAAAATATTGAAACAGATTCAAATATTTGAAGTCGAATTTTCTCCAAAAAAATAGCAAAACATTCACACATTTTGCTTAAATACGAATATCGAACTTCGAAGACCTTATATGACTATTACAAAAATTATAAAAGTGAATTTTTCACAATTTGCAATAAAAATAGTCCTCTAGAATGCTTCCGAAACTTCTAACGTTGACAAAATATTTTTGTACACGAAATTCTCTGAAATAACATATATTTTGCAGTCTATGACCACTGGAACTTTTGGTTTTATTTAGGTTAATTTTGAGGACCACATTTTTCATACTTGTATTCAATTTGCTCAATTTAATTTTAGCAAGTCTTCAATTGACTTTGCGATAATAACCTTATCATCTGCGAGTGCTAACCCACGTACCCTGACTGTCCTGAGATCCACACCTTCTTCGATACACATTCTTAGATACTTGTTCATGTGGATAATTTATTTAGAGACATTTAAAAAAATACTTTTTTTAGCATGAAATTTACATAAAACGTTCAGAACATAGTACAAGGGGGGAGGGGGCAAATGAAAAGTTATTGTGTGTAAATTATTCCTTGATGTTTCCTTAAGAGGTGAACAAACTTCACAAAAAGTTAATAATAAGTACTTATTTTTTCCATTTTTCAAAAACAGAACTGTGTAATGAAAAATCAACTTGAGTTTTAAAAACAATTTTTAGATTGCTAACCTAATATTTTTAAAGTAGTAAAGTAATGCGAATTGATAAGAAAATCCAACTATTTTTGGTAGAAAGTTCATCATTCTCTGTTGAAATGCCCAATATAAATTTTTGGTTAAGAATTCATATTTTTGTACAAAGTTTTATTGTTTGGTTATGTCTTAAAAATTCAACAATTTTATTAAAAAAGATGGTAATCAAATTTTTGAATTCGTATGCCAAAAATGCGAATATTCGTTCGACAGCGAAACAAAATTTTAGAGTAAAAAAACAAACAAACATGGTAATAATATTATTTAATTTTCAAACAATTTACATTTTAAGAAAAGTTAGGGAAAATATGAATCCAATAACTCTTAAATTAAGAAGGTGTGGATCTCGAGACAGTGAGTGTACGTGGGTTAGCGTTTTCAGATGATAAGGTCAATCGAAGACTTGCAAAAAATATATGGCAAACTAAGTACAAGATATAACAATTAGGGCAATTTCGTGTAGAAAAATATTTTGTCAGCGTCAGAAGTTTAGGAAACATTCAAATATACGACCCTTTGTAGGTATAATGAAACTTAAAAGGTAGAAGTATGTTTTACTTTTTGAAATAATTATTTTTAAATCTTCTAATTAATCATTCCTATAATTATTTACATTATAATTTATTTTTAGTTTTTTGTTTTGTTTAATTTATTTTATTTCTTTTTATTATCCTATTGACTTATTTTTAGTACTGTCAAAATTAAATTAAATTTTAATTTAAAAAATGCGTGAGACCAAAAATAGGACGCATGTTTGTTTTCTATTGCATACAAAATAACTAGTTTGTGGATGATTATGGCATTCTTAAACAGAAGCCAATCCAATCTACCTTCTGACAGCGCATAATCGAGTCAGATAAGATCAGAGACGTAGATTTATCAGTTATCAATTTCTTACTTTATCGAGATTAATCATAAGCAGAGAGGGAAATTTAAAAAATTTCCTTCTTGTTAAAATTTTCCTTTCCTAGACTTTCTGTCGAAGACTGACGTTGAAGACATGGAATAACCCGTAACTATTTCTGGGGTTTTTGGTTGGAATTTGAATTGCTATATAGTTAAAAATAACAGTTTTTTATCTCTAAATCTATTTTTTAGTTAAGTTTTAAAGACAATCACTCTGTTTCGTAAGAAGAAGTGAAAAAGAGAGTTCATATACGTGAGCATATTAGGTCTGTTCTTAAGAAGCTCACCTTCAAATAAGGACTTCTGATCTACTTATCATTCTAAAGGGTGATGAAAATTTAAAAAAGGGACGACTTAAGGTAAGTTAAAATAAAATTTACAAACTTTTAGCCAATTTTTTTATCAGCAGAAACAAAAAATTTAGAATAAAAAATATCTACAATTTTTTAAATTGGTAACCGAAAAATATTCGTTACTATTTATGATACTTAATTATTAAATGTCACTTTCGAATGCCTCATCATTGAGTAAGATATAAATAGATCATAAAGATTTTAAAATTTTATTAAATAAAACGCGGCAACTTTTTTCCACATATTTTGCAAAGAAAAAATATTTGAAAAATAAACATAATACAAATAAAAAGAATATGATGTATAGAAAACATAGTAATGTTTTCCAAACATTTTTGTCTTTAGACATTGAAGACTTTAGAAATGCATTCTTGAAAAAATAAACTAATCGGAAATCGTGTATATCAGTTTATTTGAAGGAAATTTCAAAAATGAAGAAGAGAACTCGAAAAAAAATCAGAAAAATTTTTCGGCAAAAGTCTAACTGTCTAAAGAAAAGTTTAGACTTTTACTGATGAATCAGTCAATATTGCTAACTCGATCAAATAGTCACTTGAAAAGACTGATTATCAGTCTATATGTAGAAGAGGCTTACTTGCCTGCTATTATAAAATAAGAGGGTAGTTCAATAAGTCCTTAGAATGACCAACAGATGGAGCGCGAATCGCTCCAAATCATCTGTTTTCAGTCAGCACCACTCCCGACTAGATATATGGTG
>NC_046666.1:43485364-43486425 GCF_010883055.1 Belonocnema kinseyi | reverse complement strand
GTATAGAGCTCCAAGAAGATTATGTTGAAAAATAAAAAAAAATTTACCCCAAAAAAATTGTTTTTATACTTCATTCTAAGGACTTATTGAACTACCCTCGTAGTACAATTATTTTCAAATTAAAACTCTCTCGAAAAATGTATGCATTTTAATAAATGATCATAATTGAGCCGCCGTGTGCAAGAACCAGCCCGACGTTCACAAACACGCAAAAGTATTGTCCGCGCGTCTCAAAAATAGAAAATTTTCAAAATAAAAGAATGAGTTTGATAAAAAAATGTAGAATTGTAGAGAATAAGGAAATAAAACTTTTTCCCTTTTAAATTTTTTTGTCAAACAGTTATTTTTAATAACAAAAGATAAATATCGAATAAAATTTTCTCTCTGATTTAATTATGTTTTAAAACTTAAATCGTTCTAACTCGGCTAAATGTTATTGAAATTATTTCATATTTATAGGACTTATTCAGAATACTATAACGATGCCTAAGAATTCATTAAAAATTTAAAAATCGCTTTTTTTATTAATATTTAATTGAAAACTGTAATAAGTCGATAATTTTGTTTTCTTGGTTTCACCGATAAAAAGTATCTAGATAACTTCGAGTTTCAAAAAACTTCCAGTGAGTAATTTATTGAGAAATATTGAATGAAGTGTTTTGAAAAATCTCATATCGATTTGCTTGAAATTGACTAAGATATTCATATTTGGAAAAAGTAATCGACGTCTGTCCGAGCTGTTAACTAATACGTTGCGAGAATTGTTCCTTCAGGCAGCCTTCTCACGCGGGCAGACGTCGAGTACTTTTTCCAAATACGAATATCTTAGTCAATTTCAAACAAATCGATATGAAATTTTTCAAAAAACTTCATTCAATATTTCTCAACAAATTACTCACTGAAAGTTTTTTGAAACTCGAAGTTACCTAGATACTTTTTACTGGCGAAAACAAGAAAACACAATTACACAGGCCAACAATTCTCAGAACCAGAGACCAGACCTACTATACCCGAAGGTTTTTGCTGCGCTGAATCCGAATCTGACCTCAGAAAAATTCCAT
>NC_046666.1:43469144-43485264 GCF_010883055.1 Belonocnema kinseyi | reverse complement strand
TGAGGTCGGATTCGGATTCAGCGCAGCAAAAACCTTCGGGTATACTAGGTCTGGTCTCTGGTTCCGGACCTTTGTCAAATTTTGTCGGCCTGTGTTATCGACTTACCTCATTTTGTAATTAAATATTACACAGGACCATAAAATGGTTTTGGGAGTCTACACGGATTAATACTAACTAACAAGCGCCAAACCCACAAACCTCAAACCAACAAGCTCCAAACCCACAAATTCCAAATACACAAGCTCCGTGTCCAAAAAGCTACAAACCCCAAACCCACAAGCTCCATAACCAAAAACGTACAAAACCCAAATCCACAAACTCACCAACTTCAATTCCACAAACCCAAATACATCACATCTTATAATACCAAATGAGAAATTGGTTTAATTTGGGCTTGGTGGGTTTGGGGTTTGTTAGTTTAAGGTTTGTGGGTTTGAGGTTCGTGGGTTTGGAATTTTTTGTTTGGGGTTTGTACGTTTGTGAATATGATGCTTGTAGGTTTAGGGTTTATGGGTTTTGGTTCGTGAGTTTGGGATTATTCGCTTGGGGTTTTGGTATGTTTATCGAGATGGAGCATGTAGATTTGGGATTTGTAGGATTAGCGTTTGTGAGTTTGTGGGTTTGTGGTTTGTTCGTTTGTGGATATGGAGATTGGGGATTTGGGCTTTGTAGGTTTTGGGTTCGTTAGTTTGGGGTTTGTGAGTTTGGGTTTCGTGGGTTTGTACGTTTGTGGATATTTAGCTTGTGGGTTTGGGGTTTGTACGTTTGTTGATATAGAGTTTGTGGGTTTGGAGTTTGTACGTTTGTGGATATTGAGCTTGTAAGTTTGTGGATATTGAGCTTGTAAGTTTTTGGATATTGAGCTTGTAAGTTTGTGGTTATTGAGCTTGTGGGTTTAGAGTTTGCAGGTTTGTGGATATGAAGCTGTATATTTGGATTTTTTGTGGCTTTGGAGCTTGTGGATTTCGGGTTTGTGGGTCTTGGTTCGTGAGTTTGTGATTGTTGGTTTGGGGTTTGTACGTTTGTGGATATGAAGCATGTGGATTTGGGATTTGCAGGATTAGTGTTTGTGAGTTTGTGCTTTGTACGTGGATATGGAGCTTGCGGGTTTGGGTTTTGTAGGTTTCCGGTTCGTTAATTTGGGGTTAGTGATTTTGTGGGTTTGGGGTTCGTGGGTTTGTACGTTTGTGGATATGGAGCTTGTGGGTTTGGGGTTTATTGGTTTGGGATTTGTACTTTGTGGATATAGAGATTGTAGGTTTAGGGTTTGTGGGCTTAGGGTTTGTACGTTTGTGGATATGGAGCTTGTGGGTTTGGGGTTTATACGTTTGTGGGTATTGAACTTGTGGATTTAGAGTTTGCAAGTTTGCGGATATGAAGCTTGTGTATTTGGAGTTTTTGTGGCTTTAGAGCTTGTGAATTTGGGGTCTGTGGGTTTGGAGCTTTTTGGTTCAGGGTTTGTGGGTTTTTTTATATGGAGCTTGTGGGTTTGGGGCTTATTGGTTTGGGGCATGTTAGTTTGTGGGTTTAGGGCTTGTTAGTTTGGTGTTCGTATGTTTGGGGACGAAATTTATTCAGAAATTCCAGGTTTTTAATCATTTTATTAAATTTTACTGCAAATTCTGACGTGCTGGCTCAATTCTGCAAATGGATTCGTGTTTAGCGACCCCCAAAATATAAAGTGTACTTATTAGAATACCAGTAGACTCCCAAACCCATTTTTTGGTCCTGTGTTATTAAACGATAAGCGATTTTTAATTTTACCCTAAATTCTTAGGCAGAGCTATAGTATTTTGAATAAGTACAATAAATATGAACTCATTTAAATAATATTCATGCCGACTTAGAACAGTTTATGTTTTAAAACTTATTTAAATCACAGAGAAAATTTTATTCGACATTACATTATAAATTTAACTATTTAGTTCAAGCTCGAACTCTTGCTAAAAATTCATTTATTTGGTTGAAAATGTAACTATTTCGTCAAAAAAAAATTTTTTTAGAGAAACAATTTTTTGAATTAAAAATGTAACTATTTCATTTGTGAATTAAAATTTATGTTTTTACTTATAAATTGAGCTTTTTTAAATTAAAAATTCAACAATTTAACAGAAAATTAATGTTTTGGTTAGGGCATTTTTGGTCAAAATCGACTCTTTTATTTAAAATAAATATATTTTTTAAATTAAACATCATCTGTTTTTTATTTAAAATTTTAATATTTTTGGCATGACAATAACGGCTATTACATTTTTGCCATGATAGAAAATTCGTTGCTTTTACGGTTGAAGACGTATCTGCTTTAATTGAACATTCATCTCTTGGTTAAATTCAACAACTTTTTATTTTTTATTAAAATATTTTCCAGTTGAAATTAATTTTTGGTTGAAAATTCATATTTTTGGTTGAAAATTCAACTAGCTGGTTGAAACTTGAGATAATTTGTTGAAAAATAATTTTTTTGGGTGGAAAATTTATCACTTTCGTCGAAAATTGGTCTCTTTTGGTAAAAAATATTTTATTAAATTTTCGTAGATGGTCATTAAATGTGTTACGTTCAAAAATGTCACTATTCCCATCGTGGTTGAAAATTAATATTTTTTGGTTGTAAATTTATGTATTTTCTAAAAAAATCTTATTTTTTTGGCAAAAAATTAATTTTCCTTGAAAAAAATTTTATTTATGAAAATTGATTCGTTTAATTATTGATTCATAATTTTATATGGAAATTCATCTCTTTTGGTTAAAAATTTGACTGTCAAAATTATTATTTATTTTTTTTTAAATGAAAATTCAACTTTTTGGTTAAAAATCCATATATTTTGTTCATGAAGTATCTTTTTTCGTATAAATTTAGTTTTGTTGTTGTTGAAGATTTAACTGCTTGGTCGAAAAGTTAAGTTACTTTTTTAAAAATCCACCTCTTTCATTGAAAATTTGCTTTTTATTTTATTTGAAAATTTATTTTGTTAATCGAAAATTTAACTGTATATATTCTCGCGTTAAAATGGACTTTTTTAAACTGAAAATTAACCGACTGGATAATTAAAAATAAATGATTTCATCTATGAGTCAAATTGAGTAATTTAAAAAGTCACTTTTGACTGTTAGGTGTGTGTCATTGTCTGAACAACTGGTACATTTTTGTATTCTGTTTTTCGCGGAAGTCGTTTTAAAACAATGAATTTTCTGCTCAATATATGTCAATTGAGCATCACAAAGTTTAGAATCGGAAAAAGGAAACTAGAATAGAAAAAATGAAAAATATTCGTAAAGTTTGACATAAAGTCTGTACTGACATTAAATAAAGTATCATTTGCAGTAATAGATTTTTTGTATTTTGGAAGATAAACTTAATGTTTTTAAGCTAAAATCTTATAAAATACAGTTAAATATTATGTGATATAATTCGATTCTTAATTAAAATTCATCATTTAAGGAAATTTCAGAAGGATGAGTGAAGATGCACAATGTGGCGTTTGCGGATTTTTTCCCAAATGGCTACAGAAACGCGCAACACCAAAAGTTTTTGTTTTCGTCTATGGTCTCCTTGGAACAATTCAAAGTATGGCCCATGTCTACATCAATATCACATTAACCACAATCGAGAAAAGGTTTAAAATACCAAGTCAAACAACAGGTATTTTTTCCTCAAGTAAATAATAAAATAGACAGAGATGATACACTCAACTTCCGATATAAGTCCGCTTTCGGGAATGGCTTGCCATGGCCTTGATCCTAAAACGGGGGAATCCAAACGTAAATGGGAAGGGCCGCATGAATGATTTATATTGGATTTGGACGCATGACGCAACCTGATGCAACTAACGCGCTGAGAGTACGGCATAAAAGTGTTTGTCATGCTTTACTGGGCACATCATATCTTTTGACCCCGCGGATTCTCTCATCCGGAGACTGCGGAGGCCACCAGTTCTAGGAAAACCTCAAACCGGGGGGGGGGGGTCTTGTATTGGGAGTTAAGTGTATATACAATATTAGATTGACTTTATTTTACCTGTAGGGTCGTGCAAAAATTACACACAGCCTTTTCCTGAAATTTCGAACCACGCACACCCCTTCCTTAGGATTCGTAAGCCCCCCCCCCCATCTCCAAACCTCTCATACGTAATTTTGCCGATTACATTTTTTTCGTGAACTTTTTCATTACTCTTTCTATAAATTGAAAAAATGATTCAAATTTCAAACAATTAGTTGAATTTAAAAACAATATAAATAATATGAATAATTACCAAAAAAATATAATAGTTGATATATGAATCAAAAAATATTTTTTCATTTCAAACCATTGCCAATTCATTCAAATTTAAAAAACAACAAAGGCAGATTCATTTTCAAACAAAAAAGTTGCAATTTTAATTAAAAATCATTTAATTTCTAACAAAAGATATACATTTTTTAATTAAGTAGACGAGTTTTTAACAAGGGCTGAATTTTTGAACAAAAACATTTTGCAGTCATTAAAGAAAAATTTATCATTTAAAACGTTAAATTTTTCTGTAGAAAAGACGAGCATTTATAAAACAGTTGAGAGAAGATGAACTTTCGTCAAATTAAATAAGTTTTAAGCCAACTAATAGAATGTTTAAAGTAAAAAATATAAAATTGGAATGTAGAATGGAATAGTTGAATTTTCTTTGCAAAAACTAATCTTCAATTTAAAAAAAAGGATTTTTCTATCAATTTTTTAATTTTTCAAAATAAGCAGGCAGATTTTTTACAAAGCAGTAAAATTTTCAGCAGAAAAGTTTATTTTCAACGAAAAAGTGGAATTTTTAACCAAAAAGTTAAATTTTCAGTTGAAACATGAATTCTAATTAAACAAATGAGTTTCTAAGAAATAAGTTCAACTTTTAACCAGAGTTAAATATTCAATCCGAAAATATGAAGTTTCAACAACATGTTAATTTAAAAAAAAAATAGTTCAATTTTCAGGTGAAAAATAAAATTTTAACAATTATTTATACAAAAAAATTAATTTAAGCCTTTTTAAATTCCTTTTCTAAAAGAGGCTGAATTAAACCAAAAAATCAAATAATTAGATTCTTAACCAAAATTTTCACACTTTTTTTCTTAGACGTTGCAAATTTTAAGAAATAGACTTTAAAAAAATAAAGATATCGGAAATTGACAAAGAAAATGTATTCGAAGGAAATTTCAAAAATCAAAAACAGAAACCGAAAAATAAAAAAATAAAATATCAAAAACATTTTTCTGTAAATGCTGAACTGTCCAGAGAAAAGTTGACAAAGGGATATAATGAAAATTTTATGATGTCATGATTCATTATAAGACCCAAAATTATTTCCATTTTTTAATTTGAATCTACAACCATATTCTCTCACTTTTATCAAATTTCCAACGAACAGTTCTCCGTCTTTCTTAAATTGGTAGCTTATAAACTGTAAGAAGAAAAAATAATATACGATAACAAGAATTGAATCACTAATTAATTTCTCTTAAATTCAGTTGAAATCAACTGATCATTAACTATTCATTCATTAACTATTCATCATTAACTATTCATCAAAACAGCTTAAATAGAACTTTGTAAAAATCCTATATGATATCATAACTAAAATAAATAATTGTATTTTCATTTAAGACAGCTTCACACCCTATGACATGGATATTCCATTTTCTTCAATTGATGAACATTTTTTTTCTCAATAGAAGATTTCGATAGAGATCTTTGGTAGAAATTTAAAGTAAAATTTAACTATTAAATTTTTAGCTGAAAATTGATCTTCGTTAGTTCAAAATTCGCCTTTTCAGTTCAAAAAACTAATCTTCTTCGTTGATGTTTCATCTTTTTGGGAAAAAATTAATTTTCTTTGAAAATTCTAGAAACCCAGTTAAAAATTTATCATTATCCGTGAAATATCCTATTTTTTGTGGGGCTGTGCAATGAACATAATGAAATAGCAAAATTAATTGTACATTTTAATTTGAAGATTGCGTGCAACGACAAAATAATAATCGCGCTGGTAGCACGCATGTATGTTTCCTAGTTTATACAAAAATTCTAGAAGACAGTCAAATTTATTTGCCGTGTATGAACAAAAATCTTTAACTAAATGTGATTAATTTTTCAGGAATAATTCTATCAGGGAGTGATATAGCACACGTTTTATCATTACTGTTAACATATTACGGAGGTTCTGGTAATCGCCCAAAATGGATTGCTATTGGAGTTGCATTGAGTGCCACATCTTGTATAGTTCTGGCTATTCCACATTTTATTTATGGTTCTGGAAAGGATGCTTTATCCTTAACACAAGAATACCTTGATCATAATTTGTTCAATGCAACGACAACACAAGATATTCCAACTTGTTCTGGAAATAAATTTAATCCTATTTGTGATGTCGAATCTTTGGAGGATACAAGTATGATTCCAAGACTTCTTGTTTTTTTCTCCCAAGTCTTTTTAGGATTTGGTTCCACTCTCTATTATGGCCTTGGTCAGGCTTATATGGATGACAATACCAAGAAGAAAAACACCCCTTTGTTACTTGGTATGTTTCTCAAACTGTTCTTACTTAAACTATTGTGATTTGAAAAAAGATCAAAATTTTACCAAAAAATATAATAAAAAATTATTTTATCGACGAAAATAAAAAGAAGAAATAAAAATGAGAACGCAACCAACCAAATCCCCTTCCTTCTCTTTTTTATTTCTTTCGTCTTCTTTACTTTTATTATTAACGAATCAATATAAAAACAACATTTGTAACAAATAATCACCAACGTTTCAGCACTCATACAGCACCCTTATCAAGGGAAGAAAAATGTGAGCAGGTAGGAACAGCAACAAAACTATGATTTTCTCTCCATGATATCTGAAAATACTTGATTTTCAGGTATCAGGAAAAGAGAATCATGTTTTTGTTGCTGTTTCTTCCTGCTCAAATAATTCCAGCCTTAGTAAGGATGCTGTATGAATTTTGTAAAGTTCGTGTAAAAAATAATCCCTAATGTTTCGGCATTCATACAGCACCCTTTTCAAAACAATAAAAATTTGAGCAGGTGGGAACAGCAACGAACCCACGACTTTTTCCTCCTGATACCTTAGAATACTTGATTTTCAGGTATCAAGGAGAGAGCATCGTGGTTCCGTTGCTGTTCTTACCTACTTAAATTTGTCTGGCCTTGATAAGGGTGCTGTATGAGTGCCGAAAGCTTGGTACAAAAAAAAACCCACCAATGTTTCGACACTCTTAAAGCACCCTTATCAAGGCAAGAAAAATTTGAGCAGGAAGGAACAGCAATGAAACCATGATTTTTTATATCTGATACCTGAGAATACTTGATTTTTTGGGTATTAAGGAGAGAGCATTTTGGTTTCGTTGCTGTTCCTACCTGCTCACATTTTTCTTGCCCTGATAATGGAGATGCATGAGTGCTGAAACGTTGGTGATTATTTTTTACAAATGTTTTTTATTGATATTTGACAAAAATAAAAATAAAGAAGAGAAGGAGGGCGATTTGTTGGGTTGCCTTCTCATTTTTCTATCTTAATTTTTTTCCAACAAATAATTTTATGATGTTTGTTCAAATTTGGTCGTCAGATTCTTTGTTTTATTTTCAGGAATTCTACACATTAACTTGATTATTATTTCAAACATTTCTCTAGAGATTCATATTTATTACAACAAAATTACGCATAGGATTAGAAATCGTTTTTAAGTTAAGTAAAATACAACACGTTCATAGATTACACATAATTCGGATTCAAATATCCATTGTACAAATTGGTTGGAATGCAACCATGCGCATCTTGTTTAACTTGATAAGTGAGATAAAGCGATTAGTATCAATTAATTTTTTGAAATTGTTTTTTTGATTTGTCTGGTGAACGAGACTCGATGCTTGAAGTATGACTGTTTTTATCAAAGTTGGTTATATTTATAACCATCTAACCTTGCGATAAAGTAGATAGACGTGCAATGAAATAAGAATTCTAATCCAAATTGTTAAGAAACATCCGACTTATATTTAATTAATAATTAATAATTAATTATTCTTTATCATCAATTCGACACTAAAAAATCTGTATGCGGTAAGAAGCCCCAAGATAACTTTAGTTTAAAAGTTAAAAATACCCTGATTAAGAATATCTTGGTTATTTCTTTTCGAAATCCTGATCGTTTTTTGTGTAAATAATATTTTACAATTTAGTTATTCATCACAAACAAAATCTTTAAATTAATTTTTAACATTTTTGGGCAAAAATAAAA
This sequence comes from Belonocnema kinseyi, assembly GCF_010883055.1. Lineage (NCBI taxonomy): Eukaryota > Metazoa > Arthropoda > Insecta > Hymenoptera > Cynipidae > Belonocnema > Belonocnema kinseyi. The sequence continues at coordinate 43,477,005 of NC_046666.1, read as the reverse complement.
TTTTTTGCCTCTTTTATTTCTTTTGGTAGAACGAATCGTTTGCAAGTTAATTTATGTAATTATTAATTTTCAATGTATTTTCTTGATATTTTCTTGTATAAACAGCCATTATTTATTCACAGTCTTATAAAAATTTATTATTTATGGGGCTATATATAAATAATGGCCAATTACGCAAGAAAATATCAAGACAGTAAAACGTTTTATTTTATGCCGAGGGTTGAAAAAAATTAAATCAATATTATAATTAAGGATTTTTATTTCCAAAAATGGTTATAAAAAATTAGGAATATGTATCAAAAATCCTAACCAAGTTAATTAACCTGCTTTATGTAAACTCTTTCTAAAAAGGTTATAGCGAATAACTTGAAAATTGTGGCTTGTAGGGGAAAGTAGATTAATAAAAAATATATTATTTAAAAGCTTCAATAAATAATGTCTTACCGTGTCAGAAAATATGGAGAAAGTAAGTTTTATTTTGTGCTATAGATCGACAAAATTTGTTTACACACATTAATTTTGTCGATAGGGTTTTTATCTATAACAAGTTATAAACAATGACCCAAGAAAGTTTAGAAACTATACAACATATTTTTAAAGGTCGATATATATTTTAAAATATTTTTAGTAAAAATGATGAAACTGGTCGTATTGTTGATTTTTAGTTAACAAATGGCAGTTCTATATGATTTCACAACTAAAAAGGGTTTCCATAAGAAAATGTCAAAACATGTATGTGTCTAAGAAAATTGTTTATATAATTAACTATTTTTTGCAACTTGAAAACTATGAAAGCCAGGTATCCCTGGCAGGACTTATATTGTTTAAGTAATTAACCATTTTTTTCTACATAAAAATTCCACGGCAAGCAATTTTTGGCAAGAGATTTTTAGTCGATTCCGCAAAAAATTAAGGCTATTAATGGAAAAATAGTCGAAATGTGTATTTGTTAAAATTTTTTTTGAAATAATTGCTAAACGGAAGCCATTCTTAGTTGTCTTTTGTTCGTAACATTATAAACAGTTTTTTCCTACTCTGACCGAGTGGACATTATTTTAAGTTAGTTAATACACTGATTTTGAATTGATTTTCTTAAACATTTTTTTTTTCAAAATTATGACGTCATTTCAAAAGTTAGAAAAAATATTTAAGCACCAAATATCTTATACAAAACTAGAATTTTACCAAGTTTTATTATAATCAAACTACCACTTACATATCTTTATTTCTGGCGCATACTGGCCCAGCGCTAAAATTAACTAAAAAAATTTTTTTTCAGGACTTTTATTTGCTCTTAGAACTGGAGGAACAATCGGAGGATTTATTTTAGGATTTGGTTGTTTAAGTTTGTATATCGATCCAACTTTACACCCTGTAATTAAAAAGGATGACCCACGCTGGCTAGGAGCCTGGTGGCTCGGTTGGACCATTCTTGGTACAACAATGGGAACTTTAGCATTTTTTATTGCCATGTTTCCACGTCATTTGCCCAAACCAATCAAATCTAATCGAAAGGTAATAACAAAGATTTCTTCAGAAAACCAAAAATAAATTTAAAACAAATTAAATCAATAATAAACATACCTATGTTGAATGTCTATTAAATCATGAATACATAATAAATGGGTGAATATTTTTTTATAGGAATAACAATAAAGTTAAATCTAAATCAAAAAATATAGAATTATCCAAATTCGTCTATATAACTCAGAAGAGAGAAATCTCCTAATAAGCTACGTAGAAGCAGAAATTTTAATCTTCACAAAAATAATTAGGCACATTCAATTACATTTTTTATCAGTAAAATGAATTTAATAATCTGACTGAAATTTTCAGGAAGTCGAGGAACCACTCAAAAATGACTCATTCCTTGAAAAAAATCCAACCAGTGAAGAGATAAAACAAAGCATAACGGCCAAAGAAATTGAGTACAAGCCAACTATTAGAGACTTTTTTAAAACTATGAAACGACTGCTGACTAATCCAATTTTGGCTTTTAATAATTTATGTGGTATTGTTTTTATTCTTGGTGGAGTGGGCCATTGGAGATTTATGTCTAAGTACGTGGAAGTGGTATTTGGAGTATCAGCATCTGGAAATTCTATGATATCAGGTAAATCATCTGGGTTTCTTTAATTTTTCAAGTAAAGGTAGTGAGATAGATAAACGCTTATTTTTCGGCCTACTGGCCTCGAACAATTGACTTACTCACACCTTTATGTTTACAGAATTTTATTAAAATTAATCCTTACAAACTAACATGTATCCACACCTTAACTCTATGACCGTTCGCTCGTATCTACTTGCCTTCCTCAGTTCACCTCGCACGCATATCCCTACTTTTTCGCCTTGTCTCGCACTACCAAACTCTGCCTCTGTGGTTACTATCTAATAATAACTTAACATTTAATATATTTACAGCCAACTTATGTACATCCTTTCCTCTTTTCTAACTTCCCTTCTCCATTCTTCTTCCGTCTTCCTTCTCTTCTTCCCAATCTTACCCAACACCTCCTTCACCTATGCTACCGACCTTTGGTCCTTTCTTTCATGCATCAATACCTCCATACTTATCCTACTTCTTTCCACTCCCTCGCAATCTTCCAATCAGTGTTCCACTCTTTCATACCCCTTCCCGCACAATTCACATATCCCCTTCTCCCAAACAAGCCAGAGCCTATTAAAACCCTCCATGCAAGCACATCTAATCCTCTTTATAAGCTCCTGGTATCCTTTCTCCAGTTTCTCACACAAATAATGCCGTTTTCAACCTCTTTACCTGCCTCATCACAACATTTGCCCTCCTAACCCTCTCGTTCGTATGATAGTCCACTCCCCCACTTCTACATAACAGGAAGACTAGGTACACAAACTCTTTTATCTCTTGCATTGTCTGCCCTTTCCACGTACACTCCCCTCCTTTAACACTTCCACCTTCTTTTCTGAAGACCATAACGTTGGACTTATCCGCATTCTATTCTAATCTATTATTACCATAACATCTTCTCAAACTCTTCATAATCTCCTATAAGGTATCCTGTTTTTTTCAGCAACACTATGTCATCTGCATACGCAAGCGACCATATCCTAACCACTCCGAAATCTAGCTTACTATCCATGTCCTCTATTAAAATCGCAAAAAGCGTTGGGCTAGTTGGACATCCTTGCTTCGTCTATTCATATACCTCCCTTATTTTATCCCCAATCCCCTTACTCCATCAGCGACTCCCACAACCACCATTTACACTTTCGACCCTTTCTCCGCTAATTCCTAGTCGCCCTTTACTCTGTTGCAGCTCGTCCTTTCTCTCCCTTTCATCCCCGCTCCTCATCTTCAACCCTTTTATCATGGTATTAGTTCTCCTTTCTACCTTTTCTCTCCATTCTTAACTCCATTGCCCTTACGTTTACCCTAGCCGCCACCTCCTTTTTTTCGTTTCTACGCACTCCCACTTTTATAATGTTCTCTAGCCTCTTTTGAATCCCTTTCTGCTCATCCTCGCCCCAGCCACCTACTTGTATGTCTGACCTGCCCTCTACCGTCTCTAGCCTTTTTCCATTTTTTCCTTCCATACCCTAATCACCTCTCTTCCTTCTGTTTCACTTTAACTTCCTGTTCCTTCCTTATCGACACCACCACCACTCTCTATAATCCTTCTACTTCCTCCCTCAGGTCTTTCATCTACTTTTTGATTTCTCACATCCAATCCTCAAGTCCTTCCTCATACATTGTATCTGATCTTTGGTCCTCTTTATGTCTTTCCTCAGACCACTAATTTCGTCTAATAGAATCCCTAATACCTTCTTCTCCGACTGCCCATCCATTTTTGGGGGCTATCTATGTGACCTACCACTTTTCTAGAAAGGACTCTCTTGACTATCTCTCTTCCTATTTTTCTAAATATTGGTTCATTTTACTACTTAATGTTTAGAGGCACATAATTACACAAGGAAAATAATAATGTTCAATTGATAACATATGAAATTCTTTGGAATAAATGTTAAATCTTTAAACTTAAAAAACCAAATAAAATTAATAATTGGAAAGTAATATTTCTTAAATGAATATATATTTCGCGCTTCACTTACTATATTGCTCTTCTTTTTTAACTTGATTTTTTTATTTGTCCCTTTTTTTAAATGCTTAGAATAAACAAGAAACGCTAATACTTGTTGACTTTCGAAATTAATTTCAATAAAATTAGTAAAATCGCTTTATGAATAATTAATACTTTTTAATTTCAAGCATGATTTCAAATATTACAAAAAGTTATATTAACTTTTTCCACAAGAAATCGAAGAATATTTACAATATTGAACAATTTTTGATCGTAATTTTAGTGTTTATTGTCCGAAATTAATATTATTTCTTAAAACTATCACTATATATAAAAAAAAACAGTGAAACTCTTCTACAGCGCCAATTTTGGGGCTGAAGGTGGGTGGGAACTAACTCATTATAGCTCTTCGCTGCGGCGTCAATTCTCACAAGGGATATAGAAGGGAGGGCTATTAAAGGATTTCATTGTAGTATTTACTTTCTTAAGAATTTAGCTTATGTCGTTATGCTTAACCAAAAATGGGTACTTTTATACAAAAATCATTAGATTTCAATCCAATGATTTTCGCTTGAAATAATAAAAGGTACATCCTTGGACATATTCGAATTGTGCTGATGTTTCTTATCAGTAATTGAAATTTGTATTACAGAATCATTAGGTTTTAAAGAAGAAGAATCATTTTAACGCAATTTTAGGGTGCGTTAGCCTTTTACATCTAACATTTGTATTTTCAAAAAAAAAATCATTATAATTTGAACAGGATCTAGAATGCTTTCAAATTTTTGGACTATGATAGTTTTTGTTTGCTTTGAAATTGGTATTTTTGAAACAAAATACAGTGAAACTCTTCTATAGTGCCGATCTTGGGACTGAAGGTGGGTGGAAACTAACTCATTATCGACCGATCCACTTTTGTTTGTTCACCCCTGAGTACTCATCTGAATGACAACGGCAGACCCCGCGTACCCACGCAACTCCTGTTACACCGACCTGCGGCGCGGCATCAATTCTCGGAAGGGCTACAGAAGGGAGGGCTACTAAAGGATTTGACTTTAATTAAATTAAGAAAAAAAAAACAGATTCAAAGTTTTGGTTATTTTAACGTTTTACACCGTGGATCGGTATTTTTAATGAATAATCATTATATTTCAAATGATATTAATTTTTGAACATTTTTAGGTTACGCTGACGTTTTTTACCAAAAATTGCTATACATTTGAAAGAAGATTGACCATTTTTGAACAATTTTAGTTTATATTAAAATTATACTCTGAAAGTCGGTTGTTTTAAACAAAAAACATTAGGCTTTAAAGAAGATTTACAATCGAAATCAATTTTTCGGTGTTTTATGCCAATTTTTGTTGTTTAAAAATGCTTTATTTATAATAACCCTAGCGGACCCCATGAAAAAAATGATTACATAATTGCGTGCCCGTAAAGTGACCACATAATGGCCGTTTATTGCACGGTTTAGATTTTTTTAATACATGGATAAAACAAAAATAAGCCAATAAAAATATGTCAAATATACAAAAAAGTATTAGGTTCTATCCGAATTGTGAATAAATGTAAAAAATGATGAAAATATGTCCTAGTGGGCCCAGTGAATAGAACGGTAACTTTCCGCCAGAGAAATCATTAAGGTTAAAACATAAAACAAATATTGAGACAAAACAAAGAATAATCGCGCTCGTGTTTCTTTTCAAGTTTTTTTGGTAATAATAATTATATTTTTATTATTTACAGGACCTATAAGTATAACAGGGATGGTAATTGGCTTTTTAGTATCCGGAGGAGTAATCAATAAATACAAGCCTGGTGCAGGAATATTACTTGTTTGGAATATTATTATTGGCGTGGCTCATTTGTCCGGTGATTTGGCCTTTATATTTCTAGGTTGTGATGGGACTCAAATTGAAGGAATTAATTATAATTCGATGAAGTAAGTATGTATTATATAAACTAATTAATTTTATCTGAATACAGAATCAAAATCACTGAATTTGCACAATTTTAAGCCTTTCAAATCAAAATTGTTTTTCTTTAGTTAAGTATGCAATTCTCAATATTTTGGAACATTTTTAAATTAAAAAATTCAATTTTTAATGCCTGATTCTAAAAAAATATTCGGAATTTTAATGGTCAAATTTGAGAAATTATTTTCTTAATTTTTCATTGTTTTCAATTTATGCTAAAGGCATTCAATTCAAAATTTTTTTCAATACAAATCCTTTAAACTGAAAATTATGCAACTATTTTGTATAATTCTTGTAATTATTACATTCAAACATTAGGTTTTAATAATTAAACAATTCCAACCTTCCCTTAAAACTTGAAGCATTCTTGAATTAGGATATTGATACTAAGTTATTAAAAAAGATTAATTTTCAAATTGTGAATCATAATCTTTTAATTTTATCATTTTCAACTAAAGTACACAATGATAATCCGAAAACCAGTGAGAGAAGACAAAAATAACTCAAGTGTAAACATAGAAGCTTCAACGTGGTACACTGGAAAAAATAGTTAGTTGAGCCAACTATTTAGTTAGTAAGATATGCTACTGCTATTTTATTAGTAGATACTGCTATTTTATTAGTTGGTACAACTATTCCATTAGTTGCCGTGCCTATTCAGTCAATGCCAGCAACTAAGTAAATGGTTATCCTAACTAACAAAATGACAGTAACATATCTTACAAACTAAATAGATGTCTTAACTAACCATTTTTTCAGTGTAAGAATAAATGTATGGTAAATTATTACATATAATTTATAAATTATAAATATGTATAAGACGTATCAATCATTTTTTCATTCATCTACCTATTATACCTATAATTCATAGCTACCTTTTTAAAGGGAATACTATACGCACCTCTTCAGTGCGACCATTGAAAATAAAAATTTGTAGTTTTTTCCACATCGAAATTTGATCGGATTAAAAATCTGAAATCGTGGACTTTAACATTTTCAAATGGTAATAACAGCTTCCAATTACGAAGGCCGAGAAAAAAGGTGCCACGCGCGAAAGGTCAGAGTACGGTATCTATATGTAAGTCAGGGGTTTCCCAGGTGAGAGCACAGTATTTTCTTCACTGAAAAAAATGGTTATTTGGGGCAACTATTGAATTTGTAAAATATGGTGCTGCTATTTTTTTGTAGTTAGTTCAACCATTTACTGCTGGTACCAACTGATGAGCTGAATAGGAATCCGACTTTCGTTTTCCCCCAACACGACAGGGTTTCCCCCCACACCGAAAAAAAGATGACTTGATCCAATAAAATGCAGTACTGAATACGTCCAATCAAATTTTTTTGTATCCAAAAAAATAATTCTTATAACAAAAGTATGCTTTTTATTTAAAAAACACTATTTCTTAAAATAACATAAATTATCTTCGATCAAAATAAAAGACACGTTATTAGTCCAGTCGGTTAAGACAAGAAATATCAGTCGAACCAAAAATTTCAAGACATAATGTGAGCCATAAGACGCTCAATCGCATTGTCATTTGTTTCTAAACTTCATGCAGTTGCGAAACATAAGACGATCACTTATGTTGTCATTTGTTTCTGAATTCCATGCAACTGTGAAAAATAAGACGATCACTCATATTATAATTTGTTTCTGAATTTCATGCAGTTGTGAAACCTATGATGATCACTCGTATTTCACTCGTTTCTGAAGTTCATGCAGTTGTGAAACATAAGAGGATCACACATATTGTCATTTGTTTCGGAATTTCATGCGGTTGCGAAACGTAAGACGATCACGCATGTTGTCATTTGTTTCTGAAT
>NC_046666.1:43456680-43469044 GCF_010883055.1 Belonocnema kinseyi | reverse complement strand
TGTGAAACATAAGACGATCACTTATACTGTCATTTGTTTCTGAATTTCATGCACTTTGCGAAACATAAGACGATCACTCGTAAATCATTCATTTCTGAAATTTATGCAGTTGTGAAACATAAGAGGATCACACATATTGTCATTTGTTTCGGAATTTCATGCGGTTGCGAAACGTAAGACGATCACGCATATTGTCATTTGTTTCTGAATTTCATGCAGTTGTGAAAAATAGGAGGATCATTCATATTGTCATTTGTTTCTGAATTTCATCCAGTTGTGAAACATACGAAAATCATTCACATTGTCATTTTTTCTAATTTTCATGCAGTTGCGAAACATAGGACGATCACTTATACTGTCATCTGTTTCTGAATTTCATGCAGTCGTGAAATATAAGAGATCACTCATATTGCGATTTGGTTCTAAATTTCATGCAGTTTCAAAACATAACATGATCACTCGCATTTCATTAGTTTTTCAATTTCGTGCAGTTGCGAAAAATAAGACGAACTCTCGCAAATCATTTATTTCTGAAATTCATGCAGTTTTAAAACATAAGAGGATCACTCGTATTTCATTAATTTCTGAAATTCATGCAGTTGTGAAAAATAAGACGACCACGCGCATTTTTGATTTGTTTCTGAATTCCATGCACTTACGAAACATAAGACGATCACTTATATTGCCATTTGTTTCTAAATTTCGTGCAGTTGTGAAACATAAGACGATCACTCATATTATCATTCACCTCTGCAAATCATGCAGTTGTGAAACATTAGAGGATCACTCATATTGTCATTTGTTTCTGAATTTCATGCATTTGTGACACGTAAGACGATCCCTCGTATTTCACTCACTCATGAAGTTCATGCAGTTGTGAAACATACGAGGCTGACTCATATCGTCATTTCTTTCTGAATTTCATGCAGACGCGAAACATAGGACAATCACTTATATTGTCATCCGTTTCTGAATTTCATTCAGTTCTGAAACATCAGACGATCACTCATATTGTCAGCTGTTTCTAAATTTAATGCAGTTGTGAAACATAGGAGGATCATTCATATTGTCATTTGTTTCTGAATTTCACGCAGTTGTGAAACATAAGACGATCACTCATATCGTCATTTCTTTGTGAATTTCATGCAGTTGCGAAACATAGGAAATCACTTATATTGTCATCTTTTTGTGAATTTCATGCAGATGTGAAACCTAAGACGATCACTCATATTGTCAGCTGTTTTAAAATTTCATGCAATTGAGAAACATAAGACGATCACTCATATTGTCACTTATTACTGAATTTCATGCAGTCGTGAAACATAAAACGATCACTAGCATTTCATTCGATTCTGAAGTTCCTGCAGTTGGGAAGGATGAGCCGATCACTCGTATTTAATTCATTTCTGAAATTCATGCACTTGTAAAACATAAGAGGATCAGTCATATTGTCATTTGTTTCTGCATTTCATGCAGTGGTGAAATATCAGACGATCACTCGTATTTCATTCATTTATGAAGTTCATGCATTCGTGAAACATAATAGGATCATTCATATTGTCATTTATTTCTGAATTTCATGCAGTTGTGAAAGATAAGACGATTACTCATATTGTCATCTGTTTCTGAATTTCATGCACTTGGGAAACATGAGATGATCACTAATATTGTCATGCGTTTCTAAATTTCATGCAGTTATGAAACATAAGAGGGTCACTCATATTGTCATTTGTTTCTGAATTTCACGCAGTTGTGAAACACAAGACCATCACTCATATTGTTATGTGTTTCTGAATTTCATGCAGTTGTAAAACATAAGACGATCACTCATATTGTCATTTTTTCTGAATTTCATGCAGTTGCGAAACATAAGACGATCACTCATAATGTCATTTTTTCCTGAATTTCATGCAGTTGCGACACATAAGACAGTCACTCGTATTTCATTAACTTCTGAAGTTCATGTAGTTGTAAAAACATACGAGGATCACTCATATCGTCAATTGTTTCGGCATTTCATGCAGTTATGAAGCATAACATATGTCTTACTGTCTGGACTAATAACATGTCTTGTCTTTGTTGGTTGGACTGACCTATAGTCTTGTCTTAATTATCTGGACTACAAAATATCTTTGGTAGTCCAGATTGTCTTTTGCCATTATTATTTTGAAAAATCGTCACATTGCCTGGGCAGTCCCATTACATTGTCTTTAGTAGCTGGATTGACTTTTTCTTGGATAGTTGGACTGAACTGTCTTCCACCTTTAATATTTCAAACAGTATTTACATTGCCAGGACAGCACTATGATTTCGCCTATTATCTATTATTACCAGGACACCGCCATTTGTTTTCTGTTATTAGCGGGACTAGCCTTACCAGTGTTTCTAGTATTGTTGGTGATTGTGCTGATCACATTTTATTGAAAAATCTGCACCCCATCTTCAAGTTTCAAGCGGGACATTAGATTCGCTTGTGGTCATATTTGTCGCGTTCAGCTTCACCTATCTCGAAAACTTTTCATTTTTGGACTAGTACCTATTATGATTTTTTGATCAGAAGGATTTGTACTATATTATATCGCAATTTCAGCCAATTTGACCGGGACCGGATTTTAATGTAAATTGTGGGGTCCTTTGTATTCAGCCTACCAAATTACATAAAGATATCATTCCTGACTTGTTTCCAGACGATTTTAACATCAACGGTAAAGTCGTACCCGGAAAAGCTGATTTTCTAGGAAAGTTTGCAGGTCTAGGCGAAACCCTTAATTTCCGGGGGAGGGGGGGGGGGTTTAGTTTCAGCTTCGTATTTAGCACACCAAAATACATTAAGATATTATGCTTTGACATATTTTGAAATGATTTTATAAAAAGGGTAATTTATAGCCAGAAAAGCTGATTCTCTAGGGAGTTTTCTGCTTTTAAGGGAAAACCCTGACGTGGTCGGGAAACTAAGCTCCGATTTGTATTCAGCGCCCCAAAGTGCACATGGATACCATACTGCTATCTATCGCGAATATCACTTTTTTGTGGGCCTGCGGTATAAATTAGTTTAAACCCACGAACATAAAAAAGGGTACATTTTTCGTAGAAGAGAAATACGTATATTACTCCTCTGTGAAAATGTAGCTATAAAGAACAATAAAAGTTCTACTGAAGATTCGATGTAGTAATTGGTTAATGCTCATCTCATGGAACTGGCGTTCTCGGTACAAATCCGGGCTAAGGCAGATTTTTTCTTATCTTTCAAAAATGATTTTATTAAAATAATCGTTTCAGCATCGAAATTTGTATTAATATACATTTTTCAGGGTAGATATGATGTTCCCATGCAATGCAGACTGTAATTGTGAAGGTGTTAAATATTTTCCTGTTTGTCACGAACCAACAATGACAACATTTTTTTCTGCTTGTCATGCTGGATGCAGCACCATCCTTCCAAACGGGGGATTTGGAAACTGCAGTTGCATCACTGAACAATTAAGTATGACAAATTTTAACCAATCAGGATTCAGTACATCTGCACTAATTGAAAAAGACAACTATTTCACGACAAACATTTTTAATGAAGTTAAGACTGGAGCATGCAAGTTTGATTGTTTAGCACCCTATTTGACATTTACAATCATCAGGTGCCTGACAGGACTGCTCTTCTGTTCCGGAAGAATTGGAAATATTTTAATTAATTTTAGATGTGTGGCAGGCAGAGATAAGGCACTAGCTCAGAGTGTAACTATGATGGTGATGTCAGTTTTTGCACTTATCCCAGGTCCCATTATCTATGGGGCCTTGATAGATGCAACTTGCCTGGTCTGGAATAATGCTTGTGGTACCAGGGGAAATTGTTGGATTCATCAACCAGATATGTTTCGGTACTATTTTAACATCACAGCAACCAGTAAGTTAAACTCAAATTACTGATACTCAATTTGAAAATCATCAATTAGTATAATACCAAATGGGGTAACTATGGAGCAAAATGACCTATGATCTTCATCTATTATGTCGATCTATTAGGCCGTTCAAAAATTACTTTACGTTATTTTGAAAACTTTTTCCATCTCTTCCCTTCTTCGTCACAGATCATCATACAAAGCTGCACCCCCTCGGATTACGCCAAAGTTCGACACCCCCCCCCCCCCCCCCCCCACCTTTAAGTATCAATGACTTTTTTTATTTCATTTGATAAACGCTATAGGGTAAATTTTCACGAAAATAGTGAAATCAATTCTTTTGAATAATGTTAATTTTCTGTCAAAAAAGGTGAATTTTTAATGAAACATATGAGTTTTTAACTAAATAGTTTAATTTTTAACTTAGAAAATGAATTTTCAAACAGATGGTCCAATTTTCAAGTCAAAAAAATTAAACTGCAATCACAAACCAAAAGTAAAACGAATTTTCATAAAAATCCTGGAACTTTACTCTAGATCTAGAATGATGAATCTTTAAAAAAAATGTAAACACAAAAATAAGTTAATTTCAAAACAAAAACAGACTTTAGTAAAAATTATGAATTATCAGCACAATATAATATTATAGTTTCAAACAAAAAGATGTTGGATACAATTAAAAGGCGAATTTTCAATAGTTGAATAATCAAACGAAATAGATTTATTTTTAACTAACTGGTGCACTTTCCAACAAAAATATAAAAATTTGTGCAAAAAAAAAAGAATTAGCAAGCAAGAAGAATTTTTAATTGAAGAACGAAAAGAAATCTGAACAAAATTGTTGAATTTTCAAGTCAAAAAGGTAATTTCTTTACAAAGTATCGAAAAATATTAAAAATGTGAAATTCTAAAAAAAAAAAGTAATTTGTTAAAACAAAATCGTTAAATTCTAAAACGACAAAACCGAATTTTCTTTCAATTATTTCAATGTTTAAGAAAAGAGAACTAATAATCAACTAAATATTTGAAATGTCAAGGGAAGGAACGAATTGTCTAAAAAATGGTTTCATTTTTAACCAAATAGTTGAATTTTAAAACTATAAAGATGGGTTTTAAGGGCATGTGATACTTAGAAAATTGTCGATTTTACCAGTTTTAGGTTCCGACGGCTTTTTTCTTTAATAATCAATATTTTGTCTTAAAAATTTGGGACATGATAGGGACCATGCTAACGGACGTCCCCACACACTTTTTTTTTGGTTTAATTCAAAAAAGTTTTAATTTAGCAAAATCTGATTAATTTGCATAGCGCTTAGGAATTAGTATCGATTTTACCAGTTTTAGGTTCCGACGGCTTTTTTTCTAGAATAATCAATATTTTGTCTTAAAAATGTGGGAAATGATAGCGAACATGCTAACGGGCGTCCTCACACACTTTATTTATGTTTTTTTTTCAAAAAATTTTTTGATATTGCTAAAAACGTATGTACATTTGGAGGTTATGTATGTTACAATTCTTCTGTGCGTTACTTCCAAACTACACAATATTTTTGGATGAAAACTTTAGACTTGCAAATAAACATAATAACTAATTTCCCGGAAGTAACCCTTTTTGCAGGCAATCAAAAAAGTTTATTTCATAAATAATTTCCAGATTATCGGAAAGGCAGAGATGAAAAACGACGTAACCTCAAAATAATACATATGCATAAAATTTTAATTTAGCACAATAATTTTTTATGTTATTATCCCTCAAAAAAGAGTCCGGGGACGTCCGTTATGATATTTTATAGCATCTCCGAATTCAGTTTTTAAAAATTTTCATTTTTGTGGGAAAAAAGCCGGGGAAACTGTAAGTATCACATGCCCTTAATTAATTGGAAGAATTCTTATAGAAAAAGATTTAAATTTAACCGAAAAAAGTTTCATTTTGAACCGAATGGTTGGATTTTCCAGCCAAGATGAATTTTTTATAAGTTTATTGGATGTCAAATCCAAAAAGAGGAACAGAATAATTTAATGTCTAACCAAATAGTGCAATTTTCAACTCAAATCATGAATCTTTGAATGAAAAGAAATTAATTATTAACAAGGGTGTTCAACTTTCAATCAAGTATTTAAATATTTAATCAACTAAAACTTTATTAGTTGCATTGTCAACTAAAAGCGATACGTTTTTAGCTAAAAGTGGAATAGATACATCTGGAAACAAATATGTTGTAGAATTGTTAACCGAAAGAGATGAATTCTGAATCAAAATATAATAGAAGACTTTTAACTTAAAAGAAAGTTTGCATTGTAGCGAAAACCCTCATAAAAAGGGGAAGTTTCTTGAAAACAGAAAAAAAATTATTTAAAAACGGAAAAATGGCAATAGCAATAGAATTTCAAATATTTGTTATTCATATTTATATTTTCCATGGTGATGCAACATTCTTCGTTAACCCCCCCCCCCCCTCTCTCTTGGCATAAAAAATTGCCAAAACAAAAACTTCTCCTCCTGGGAATGTGCGCTTTTTTTAACATCTCCTATACATTTTTTCCTTTAGCCCTTCGTCTTCATCCTCTGATCTCAGCACTTTTAACATTAAAATTTAATCTCTCAACGTTGACCTTTCAACTTTGACCTTTTAAATTTTATCTCTGACTTATAATCTGACCATTTTACGATGCCACATGCATCATCTTTTTTGAGAGTAAGCAAGGCCATTTTATAATTTATTAGCATATAACATAAACTTATTAATTATTGCAGTCTTTACCACCCTGGGAGTCTTATTTGATTTCGGATTATGGCACGTAGGTAAAAATGTGAAGCTGTATGGAGAAGAAATAAAAGACGTGCATCATGATTTTGCAAAGTCTACACTGTTAAAGGAAACTACGAAATCAGAAGTTAAAAAATGTGATAACTCGGTACAGAAAAATACTGAAGCATGTGAATAAAATACGAACCTGTTCATGACCTGCTAAAATAAAAATAAATGTTAACTTGTTATCAATTAATTAATTTATTGTACAGTTCAGAATACAAATAAATAAGTAGATCGAATTATTGATCGCTAAAATCAATTGGGCTTTTATTTACTATATACAGCTATGTTTGAATTGAAATCATGCGAATGACAATTGCATTAGGATCACATGAAGTTGGCACTTTGTTACATTTGAATTCAAGGTGCAACTTCAAATAGTCCTTATGCAGTTTCCATTCTCATATCATCAATTACTTCTATGATTGAAAATGTATTACTGTCATTTTAAAGCATATATACAATTCACTAAAAATTATGGTTCTTATCAAAGAAAATTGATCTTTTGTTGTGAATCCTTTGTTAGTATACATTGGATAGCGATAGGACGGACATAATTTACTGAGACTTTAGGTACTGTTTGGATTACGGCACTTCTCCAGGAATTAGGATAAACCCGGGCCTGGAGAGAGGAATTATATCTGTGTGATACACTAAAGCCGCATTTATATCCGCCATCCGAGAACGTAAACATTCACCTATATCCTCCCGGAAGGGGATCCCACCAATCCTACTCAGCGAAGGGGAAATGGCCGCGCTGCGCTCTGATTGCCTTGTTTGTCACGTGGTATTGCGAGGTGGTGGATGCCAAGCGGATATAAATGAAAATTATGAAGGGATATAGGCGCGAGAGGATATATGTGAGAGAGGATATAACTGAGGTTCCAGTGTAATAGGAAAGATTATGCGTGCGGCTAAATGGATCATTTTGATGGAAATTCCGTCACTACCAACATCATTAGACTTCTCCCTAGTAGCACGGAACGTTTCCTGAGCGTGTAATATGTTCGTCACTTCGGAACGTTCCACTGGAATATTCGAAGAATGAATTATTATCGTTATTGTTATTATCATCAATGAATATCCGATAAACCGTGAGTGTAGGTCAAAATTAATGTCAGTTTATGATAAAGATACCATGTTACAAGGTAGTATATACGGTACTCAAAACTCAAAAATTACATTTAGTTTTACATATCTCTTACAATTTACGAGATAATTGTTGTTAAAAATAACAATAGTGTAAGGTTCCTCTCAGGTCCCAGTGGAACGCTCCTGGAAAGTTGCACTGAAACGTTTCCAAACGGCTGATATTTTACACGCTTAGAGAACATTCCGGGCTCTTTAAAGAGACTTTTCTTTAATACTTCAAGAGCGATGTCTAAGAAGAAGCTTGAATCGCCGAAAATAGCAGTAACACATTGAAAGTTTTGTAATGGTCATTTGGGTCAAAATTCGAGTCACAGGATAGTTTACAAGGTATTGGAGTATCAGGCTGAGTCTTCTCAAAAGCAGCCATATGCTTTCATGCTTGTCCCTGTTTTTAGTCGAGTTAAAATTGTACTGGTTAAATGAGTCCCGTATTTTGGTTTGGATTAACTTCCTCAGTTTACAAAATTGTGCCTGGATTATGCTGTTTTTTGGTTCTTTTAGCAGGTCGTTCTTTATTGTCACGTTCCTTCATTAACTTTTAAACTCAGCGATGATGCAAGCGCTCCTTTCGACAGAAAACCTTTCCTCCTGCAAGCCACAGGTACATGATTTTCTTCTGTATTCTGAGTTCGAGGGCCATGCTGTAGATTGTCTAATTGAGGGCGTCATGGACTCCTGAATGAAAATGGGGTTGCCCAGACAATATCAACCGAAGAGAAATCCCTTTTCTTAATCCACCGCTAAATGAATTTGTCCGGATAAATTCATTCAGTATTCATTCAGCACCTTCACTTGCCTCTATTATTCTTGTCAAGTAAATATTTAGATTCAACCTTACGGATAGGTTCGGAATTGAAAAGGCCCTTCTTAACACAAGATACCTTATACACTCAGGGAACGTTCCGAAGGTTTCCGGGGAACGTTTCAGACACGTTCCCGGAACGTTCTGTGCTATTAGGGTCAGGGAACGTTCTGTGGAATTAGGTTTGTGACAGGCTATAGAATCCGATGCTAGTTTGGAAATCGTTTCTTTGAATTCTGGAACCTTACCCATTTTTCGGAATGTCAGTTGGAATCGCATCTCGTTGGAAATTAACATTGACTGTCTTCAAAACATCCACAACTGGGAAATTAGCACAGATAATATATTACAGAACGCAAAAAGATATCAGAGTCGCTGCACATTTAATTAGCGAGTCAATAATGCAAGGAACCACTACTTATTGATTGAAAAGTAAAGACACGTCAGACACCGATCAGGGCTGTAACAGCTTTTTCCCTAATAGCACGGAACGTTCGATGGATACCTTCGGAACGCTTCAGGAACTTCCGGGACGTGTAAAATATCCTTCGGTTAGGAACCTTCAAGGAACGTTCCACTGGGAGTTTCGGACCTAAGGAGAGCCTAGTGGGCTTTTTTACTAATGTATTAATGCATCAAATTTTATTATCAAAATAATAGCCGTTTGAGATTCAAGAATTTTATATAATTTAGGAAAATGGAACAATAAGTACTTTTCCCTAAGTATGTAAGTATTCCGAAGCCATTACAAAAATGATGAAGTGTTCAAAAATCTCTTTGTAAATTTTCATACTGAAAAAAGTTTCAGTAGGATTGACGGTTTTACGATCATGTGATTTTACAAAAAACGACTGATAAGCTTATAATTATTTCCTGTTCAAAGTTAAAAGAGCATCAAAGAGATAATAATATGCAGTATACATACTCTGTCAGTAATATCATACCAAAAGAAAATTACTGTTCATAAAAATTTCCACAATTGTAAATAGACGGTCACCTCCGACCAAACTGACAATCATACCTATAGCTTAAACTAGCAAGATTCCTACTTTGTTCATTTTCCTCCAGTCTCACGAACTTCCTGATCCGATTCAGAAGTTCTCTAAAAATTCTAATTTGCATAAATTATAACTTTAAAATCAGTCTGATTATTTGAATTTCTAAAAGTACATATCAAACACAAATATCTATTTTACGGACAACAAATAAAGTTTCATTTGCCGATTACCACTTTTCAACCAAGCTTGCAGGAACACTTTTTAAAATAATATTTAAACTGTAACAAAAGTAGCGCGCGTGTTAATAATAAAAGTTTAAAATAGCAGAGGGATAATTAAAAGAAGAAACAAAATTTTGTTAAAAGTTCGCGACTTACCTAAGAAGTCCTTCATATTGCAGGAAGGGACTCTTTTTTGTAAGTTATATTTTTGAAATTGAATAACTTTTTGTCCATTCTTTTTACCTGCTAAAATCATTTTCTTTCGTAAAGTAGATGTGAAGTTTAAATAAATTAAAGATATATTTCAGTTAATAGTTAAGTTTAGTATAAACAAACACATTTCACGCGTAATTTTTAAATTAAAAATTTAATTTAACATAATTAAAATTTTTTTTTAATTCATTAACCTAATATCGAAAATAAGAGACTAAAAATAAAGTACAATATACTTAAAAATTGATGAAAATAGATGTTTGACAAAATGAATCTCCAAGAAAATAAATTAATTCTTATCAAAGTAGTTTAACTTTTAACCAAATAATTAAATCTTTAAATGCATTGCTTAATCTTTAACAAACAAAACATACATTTTTATAAGTTTGTTCAACTTTACACAGAATTTGAAATAAAAATCTATTGAATTTGACCTAAAAAGCCAAATTAAAACAAAAATTGATTGTCAACCTAATAGTTGCACTTTTATCCAAGACGATTAATTTTCTACAAAAACGAACAAGTTTTTAATAAAATACATAAATTTTCAGCCAAACAGTTGAATGATTGATTAATGGAGATAAATTTTCAACCAAAAATGGAGCACTTACATTTTCAGTTTAAAGAAAATAATTTTCAACTAAAAAATACAAATTTTTAACAAAATAGTTGAATTACCAACCAAAGAAGACGAATTAACAAACAAATAGTTGAATTTTTAACCAAAAGGATTAATTTAACACCAAGATCACTAATTT
This sequence comes from Belonocnema kinseyi, assembly GCF_010883055.1. Classification (NCBI taxonomy): domain Eukaryota; kingdom Metazoa; phylum Arthropoda; class Insecta; order Hymenoptera; family Cynipidae; genus Belonocnema; species Belonocnema kinseyi. Next base: position 43,458,194 of record NC_046666.1, on the reverse strand, counting down.
TCTACCAAAAAAAACAAAGTTTCAACAAAATAGATGAATTTCCACTTAAATAGTTAAACTCTCAACAAACAAAGACACATTTTCAACTAAATTTTCGGCGGAAAGTATTAATTTTTAACACAACAAAAATAGTTACATTTTTAACCGTATATATGATCCTTCAACTAAACTCATAAATCTTCAACCAAACAAAATAATTATCCACGCACTAGTTTAAATTCCAATCAAATAGCTAAATCTTCAACAAAAAAAATGAATTTTCTTACAAAAAAATGTTTTATTTGTAATCAAAAACTATTAAATTCAACTATAATAGTCAAATTATGAACAAAGTAGTTTACCCTTCAATAATAAAGATTACTTTTTAACCACAGTTGTACTTCTGACCGAAAAGATGAATATTCTACCAAGAAAATTAATTGTCGGCCCATCTAAAACAAAACAAATGAACTTTTAACAAATCAGTTCAACTTTCAACCCAGTAATTGCATTTTTTCCTCAATGATGAATCTTTATCTATAAAAAATGAATGTCCAATAAAGTAGTTCATCTTTTAGCCAACAGCTTGAATTTTTTAAGAAAATAGATGAAGTCTTAAGAAAAACTATTGATACTTTAAACAACAAAGATTCAATTTTATATAAAAACAGTGAAGTCAAAAATATAAATTTTTAGAACAAGGTTAATTGTCAAACAAATAGTTGCATTTTTGAATACAAAAGATGAATTTTGTTTCAAAAACACAAATTTCTGACGAAAAACACTAACGGAACAAAACAAAAAATAGTTTAAGATTGTATATCTTCGATTAAACCTAATGTTTTTTGTTCTTCCCATGAAAAATGCCAAAATAATCTGAAGCTATGGAAAGTTGCGAATCTTCTTTGAAGTATAATTTTTTTCTTTTTAATGTTTTTTTTTAGATATAATCGATTTTTGGTGAAAAACGTTAATATAACCTTAAACTGTTTAAAAAGTAAAAATCTTATTCGAACCATAACTATTTTTGCTTTGCAAAACTAATTTTTGATGTAGAATGTTAGCATGAGCTAAAATCGTTAAAAATTATGAAACTTTAAAACTAATGATTTTTCTGTAAGAATATCAATTTCCAGTAAGAACCTTTGTCGAAAAATTGTTATTCTTTAAAATATAAATATTTTTTAGTTAAAAAATAGCCATTTTCGGTGTACACTGCTAGCATAGCCGAAAACTGTTGACAAATTTCTAGAAATACTCAGTCTTCTTTGAAACTTTATGCTTTTATAATAAGGTTCTTTTTTTTAATTGTCATTTCTTGCGAAAAGCACTAACTTAAACATGTTTAACACTTTGAATTCGTAGATTTAATTTACAAAATTGTTAATTTAAAAAATAAAAAACTTCAAGTAATTAAAAGTCAATTAGGTTTTCAACAAAAATGTTTTGCATTTAAGTTCAAAAAAATATTTATTAAAATAAAAATCTTATTTTATATAAAAAGTCTTTACCAAGTACAATAAATATTTAAAAAT
>NC_046666.1:43453803-43456580 GCF_010883055.1 Belonocnema kinseyi | reverse complement strand
GCATCGAAATCTGGAAATATTAAAATCCCAATCTCCTGAATTTATTTCAAAGCAGTTAGCTGTTAGCAGATAGCTATATAAATAGAATCGACGAAGTGCTCCAACCGGCAATCGTGTATCTTCGAGTTTTCAAATTCAGAAGAGGAGAAATGGGTTGCGCGCGCAACTCAGTCATTTACAGAGTCTCCTACTATATTCACACGGACATAGCCCTGTCATAGTATTGGACCGCATCTCGTTTCAGATCTGGGATCACTGGACTAGACACAACCGTGCCTTTCCGCCCCCACGTGGCGATGGAATAGAGGTAGGAGTGCGACCTTACATTATGTCTGTGGCTCGACACAGCCGTGCCTTCTCACCCCCACGTGGAGTTGGAAAAGGGGTAGGGGTGCGAACTCACATTAGTTATTTGACCAGTCATTAGGGTGCCTTTCCGCCTTTACGTGGCGTTGGAAAAGGGGTAGGGGTGAGAACTTACATTATTTCTGTGACCAGTCACAAAGGTGCCTTCCTACATCCAAGTGGCGTTGGAAAAGGAGTGCGATCTTACATTATTTCTGTGACTAGTCACAGGGGTTCCTGCCCGCCCCCACGTGTCGTTGGAAAAAGGGTCAGGGTGCGAGCTTACATTATTTCTGTGACCAGTCACAGGGGTGCCTTCCCGCCCCCACGTGGTGTTGGAAAATAGGTAGGGGTGCGACCTTACATTATTTCTGTAGGGGTATGATCGTGCATTATTTCTGTTACCAGTCACAGGGGTGTTTTCCCGCTCCCCACGTGATGTTGGAAAAGGGATAGGGGTGCGACCTTAAATTATTTCTGTGATCAGTCACAGCCTTGCCTTCTCGCCCCCACGTGGCGTTGGAAAAAGGGTAAGGGTGCGACCTTACATTATTTCTTTGACCAATAAGTTGGGTGGCTTCCCGCCCCCCAGTGCGGTTGGAAAAGGGGTAGGGGTGTGACCGTACATTATTTCTGTTACCAGTCACAGGGGTATTTTCTCGCCCCCCACGTGGCGTTGAAAAAGGGGTAGAGGTGCGACCTTACATTTTTTCTGTTACCAGTCACAGGGGTGCCTGCCCGCCCTCACGTGGTGTTGGAAAAGGGGTAGGGGTGCGACATTAAATTATTTCTGTGATCAATCATTAGGATGCCTTTCCGCCCTTACGTGGCGTTTAAAAAGGGGTAGAGGTGCGACCTTACATTATTTCTGTGAACAGTCACAGAAGTGCCTTCCCGCCCCCAGTTAGTGTTGAAAAAGGGGTAGGGATGCGACGTTAAATTATTTCTGCTACTAGTCTCAGGGGTGCATTTTCGCCCCCACAAGACGTCTTTAGTAATTCTTGATTTGTAATCGAGGATAAAGTGTGATATATACATGGAACGTTTCGTTAAACGCGTCAAAAGCCAAAAACTATCAAAACAACTCCTCAATTACATGGCCTCACGCTAAAATGCGTAAAAGTCCCTTTCGTCCATGAAAATGCATCAGTATACGATTTAACAAAAAATGTAAATAAAAGGAAAAAAATCCGGTAACATGAAATCTTGCCGGCGCCGGCAAATAACAATGTTGCCGGCGCTGGCAGGCCAACCACTACGTTCCTTAAATTGCATGAATTCCTTGAATGCCATGAATTCATTGAATTGCATGAGTTCCTTGAATTCATTGAATTGAATGAATTCCTGAATTCATTTCATTGAATGAATTCCTTGAATTCATTGAATTGCAGGAATTCCTTGAATTTCACTTCATTCCACGAATTCCATGAATATGGAATATGAATATTCCATGAAAATTGTCGGTACCGAAAATTTTTTTATTACCGGTACCAAGAGTGTATACACTTCGTATTTTAAATGGACTTAAGCTTTTTCCCTAAAAAGTTGTAAAATCCTGTAAAATAATAAAAAAATATTTAATTTTCTTTCATTCTTTTGCGATACATTTGCAACCTTCAAGAATCTTTTTGAGTTTTCTCAACAAATTTTGGGAAAATTATATTTCTATAAATGTACACGCGCACCTAGAGCGCGATTGATGATGATAGTATTACTAAATTTTTAAAATTTAAGCAATCAATCGATAATGTTAACTTATTTCTTAACATTCTTAAAAGATTGAAGAAATTTGAACAGTCAAAGTAGGTTTGAATTAGCATATTTTAAAATAATAATTAGAAAAAGGAACTTTGCGTGAGAAATTCTATGCCCCCCCCCCCCCCGAGTAAGGATAAGGAGTTTATAGATTTTCTTGGCATCCCCTCTCCCTCAAAAAAGCTTTACGGAATTAAAGGACGGTTTATATTCTAAGGTAAATGTTTTACATAATCACTATTATGCTTATGTATAAAAACACGCTTCAAGAGTTCAATACTAAAAATTGATAAAAAAAAAATGTTTGCAACTATGCTAATTCCTCTACTATTATTTGCTTTGTTATCCGATTTCAAATGAGTTGCTCTTACATAATGATGCAACAAAAGCAAAAGACTCTTTTGTAATAATTACGTTCACTCGTACGCAGAAAGATAAATGTGATTCGTTAAAATATGAAGTTTGCAATTCATGTTATGTTGTATGTAGATAAAACTACGAGAAACATCACAATATCACTTGTTTTAATTATAATGACGTAAATTATTATGCCCAATTAGTAATAAAATAATAAAGTCTATTATTTCGAAAAATACATTTATTTATGATATACTGCTGTTGTTTTAAGGATGCACCTTAGCATGTGTGTCTACTATTATTATTATTATTATTATTAT
>NC_046666.1:43449709-43453703 GCF_010883055.1 Belonocnema kinseyi | reverse complement strand
CGCGCGCAACTCAGTCATTTACAGCGTCTCCTACTATATTCACACGCACATAGCCCTGTCATAGTATTGGACCGCATCTCGTTTCAGATCTGGGATCACTGGTCTAGTCACATAAATAATGTAAGGTCGCACCCCTACCTCTATTCCAACGCCACGTGGGGGCGAGAAGGCACTTCTGTGACTGATCACAGAAATAATGTAAGGTCGCTTCTCAACCCCTTTTCCAACGCAACGTGGGGCGGGAAGACACCCTACTTACTGGTCAAAGAAATGATGTATGGTCGCACTTCTACCCCTTTTCGAATGCCACGTAAGAGGCGGGAAAACACCCCTGTGACTGGTCACAGAAATAATGTAAGGTCGCAACCCCACCCCCTCTTCCAACGCTACGTAAGGGCGGAAAGGCATCCTAATGACTAGTCATAGAAATAAATTTAGCTCGCATGTAGACTCCATCTTTAAGGAATTCACAGAATTCGTGGAATTCGCGGAATCCAAGGATCTCATGGATTTTAAATTTTTATAACTTTTCTTCAACATCTCATGGGGAGGGATACTGGTACCGACAATTGTTTTTACCGGTACCGGCTTTGTATACACAACCTTTAAAATATATATAAGTCGTTTAGAAGTTTGAAAAAAGTTTTAATTTATTTTCGATTTGTAGTTAGCTGTGAACCAATCTATTCTAATTATTACAGTTTCGAAGTAAAAAAAAAAATTTTAAGCTCTTCAAAACTTCTAAATATCTTCTAAACTTGCTTAATTTTTTGTTGTAGTCTCAAAAAATTGCAAAATGTCCTCTTAAAATCTTTCAAGTTTTATCGAAATTTCAGGAAGTCATATAACTTTTAGATTTTTTTTTCAATTTTCTCTTAAAATTATTTTTTAGGATAAAACTTGTTTTGAAACTTTCACAGGAATCTTAAGATTTTTTCTCTCCAAATCTTTCATAATTCTTAAAAACCTTATTTTTGAAAATATTGAAAATTCTAAATTTAAAAATAAAATTGGAAATTTCACAAGCTTTGAATTGTTTGTAAATCTTTCTAAAACTTCTGAAGGTCTCTTAAGCTTACTTGAATTTTTTCTAAAATTTTATTATCTTGCAAAATAAAAAAATTTGCTTCACTATCATAAATGATTTCTTAGGAAATCCTTTGAAATCTTTTTAAAAAAGTGGAAATTCCTTAAAATTTGATTGAGATTCCATGGAATCTTTTAAGATCCTTGAAATCTTTGTAATCCCTTTGAATTCAGTTAAATCTGATGAAATCCTCTAATATCCGTGGATATACTTTAGAATATTTTAAAATATCTTCGAATCCTTTTTAATCCCGTGAGTTTATCGAAATCCCTTCCAATCTTTTGAAACCCGTTAAAGTCCCTTAAAATCACTTAAAAATTTAGAAAATTTTGTAAAATCCACCGCATCTTTCGAAATATGATAAAATCCCTCTAAATCAATTTAAATCCCTGTAAATTCTCGAACTCCTATTAAAATTCCATTAAACGTTTTAAAATTCGTGAAAAACTTTAAGTATCTCTTGAAATAGTTTGAAATCTAATATCTTTTGAAATATTATAAAATCTCATTAAATCCCTTTTAATCTTTGAAATACCCTGGCATCCAATAAAATCTGTGAAAATACTTCCGCATCTCTTGAAATCCTTTAAAAGCCTGTGAATTCTTTTGAAAACCTTGTCAATTCCAAACGATTTTTAAGTGATGAGAATATTAATTGAAGTCCTATGAATTCCGTATAGATCGTACACAACCTCTTGAAATCATTTTTAGATGATTGAGCTACCAAGAATTCCCTTACAATCCTTCAAAAACTATGGAAACCCCTACAATTTTTTGAGATCCCTTGAAATTTTTGAAATCTCTTGAAAATTAATTGAAATCTTTCAAGCCAGTAGGAATATTTTTAAATCCATGAAATTCCTTTAAATCCTTTATAATATACAGAAATTTTTTGAAACCGCGTTATATCTTTTAAACTCACTTGTAATCTTCAAAATCTCATTAAAATCCCTTGACATTCTTCGAAATTCGTAAAAATAATTTTGCATCTCTTGAAATCCTTTAAAATCCTGTGACTTATTTGAAAATACTTCGAAAAATTACGAAATCCCGTGAAATTTTTTATATACTTATACATTTAATCAAATTTTTTTAATTCGTGAAAATCTTTCCGAATCTCTTGAATCCCTTAAAATTCTTTATAGTATTTAGATATTTATTGAAATTCCATTTAATCTTTCGAAATCTTTCAAAATCTTCCAAAATCCGTAATTAAAATATGGATATGGAGGGGATCAACAATTTCAAAAATCATCCCTACATAATTAATGAACATTCTGTGGGCTGAATAGAAGAATAAATAACTAAAGAAGTAATTGAAAAAAAATAATAAATGGTCAGGAATAAATTGAACTGGAAAATCATACAAAAGTTCACGATAGTGTTAAAGAAATAAAACTATTTTATAATTTCCCTGATGCTACAAATGTAGCAAATAAAACCATTTTTTTAGTTGTAATCTTTTATTTATTTAGAAAAAAATCTAGAAGAATGGATCAAGCTTCGCAATGTGGACTCTGCGGCTTCTTTCCCAAATGGCTGCAAACTCGAGCAACAGCAAAAGTATTTATTTTGGTTTACGGTCTTCTTGGAACCATCCAAAGCATGGCCCATGTTTATATTAATATCACTTTAACCACTATTGAGAAAAGGTTCAAAATTCCAAGTAGAACGACAGGTAATTTTTTTCAAAACAAAAAATTCCAATTTGCGAAGAAGAAACTAATACAAACTAAAGTTGTTTAAAATTGTAAATCTTCTTCGAAATCTATTCCGTCTTCCAGAGAAAAAAGCGAGCATTAACCAAACCTGTTAAGAAATTTGTTATCTACTTTAAATCCAAATATTTTGTACTAAAAGTATCGATTTCAAGTATAAAACGCCAACATTATTATAGGTATTATGAGTACGAAATATGATTATGACAAAATATTTACGCAAAAATCTAGAATCATATTAAAGAAGTTTGGCATATTTTAATTCGTTAAATATTTTCAGATTTTTAAATTAAAATAGTAGAGAAAAAAGTAATTTATATAAAGTACTTTACATAAAACTAAAAAAATCCATTTGGCCACTAAAAATTATAATTTAACGTTTTTGAGCTACAATTTTCTCGTTCTGGGAAATCGATACAAAATGAGAATATTTTATCGCTAATATGATTAAATATTTCATTTTAAACAATTAAACATTTTCTTATCCTATCTAACTATCCTTGTCCAGGTTTCTGTAACCGAGGAAATCAGCCCAGTTTAGCTCTTCCCAGCCCCAAAAATAACCCTTCCGTTTCCTATCCCCTCAACCAGCTCTCTATAACTAAAAAATCACCCCTAAGTCTAAAATGCACTTGCCTCGTTCTTACTGAGTCCATAAATTACTAATATGTTTAAAATGCCCTTGTCCAGCTCTAACCAACTGCGAGAAACACCCCTGAATCAAAAAACCGCTTATCCAGCTCTCTCCAGCCCCACGAATCACCCCTGAATATACAATGTCTCTACCCAGCTCTCCCCAATCCTAAAAATCAACCCTAAGTTTAAAATTCCTTTTTAAAATTCCTAAAAAGACCTAAAAATCACCCCTAAGCTTAAAATCCCCGTTTCCAGCTCTCCTCAGTTCAAGAAATCACCTCTAAGCGTGAAATACTCTTTTACCTGCTTTCCATTGCCTCGAAAATCATCCCTAAGAGTCAAATCTCCTTATTCAGATCTCCTCAGCTCCAGAAATCATCCCTAATTGTAAAACACTCTTTTCCAGCTCTCCGCTACCTCAAAAATCATCCCTAAATTTAATATTCCCTTATCTGGCTCTCCCCAGCCGCAAAAATCAACCCTCAAATTTTTCGATCCTCAACCATGGCCTTCTGAGTCTCTGTTGTAAATAACGCACTGCATAAATAATATG
>NC_046666.1:43434023-43449609 GCF_010883055.1 Belonocnema kinseyi | reverse complement strand
AGGGAGCTCTTCTTAATATTTTGACACCAAAATCATGTCGATACACCTTACCGACTGCGAGTAAAGCCACCCACGCTTTAACTTAACAGACTGTATATATATGTCGTTAAGGAAATAAGTCAATTTAAAAAAGCAATATTATAGTTGAAAAATTGTATCTTAACTAAGTTTGATTACTTAGATCCATTATTATATTTCTTAAACTGAATATATTACCTTTTGCATTTAAAAGTACTAGACACCTTTGTTTAATTGAGTATTAATATTCAATATATTAATTAGATAACCTACATTTCTCATAAACCTGAAGTTTGCAAACTTTTTAATTTAAACAGAAGATACAAATGATAGTTTCATCCAATTATGAATGCAGGTTTCCCGACAACAATAATTTCGAATTATTAAACAAAGGTGGTGCTATGTACTTTTTAATAATACATAATTGAAGGAAAATTAAATATTAATAATCCAAATTTCTACATAGTCTTTAAAATTGATATTTTTAACTTATTTTTTTCAGGAATAATTCTTTCGGGGAATGATATAGCACATATTTTATCAATTTTTTTAACATATTATGGAGGCTCCGGTAATCGGCCAAGATGGATTGCAATAGGAGTTGGGCTAAGTGCAGCATCTTGCATAGTTTTAGCTCTTCCACATTTTATTTATGGATCTGGAAAGGATGCTTTGGCCTTAACACAAGAATACCTAGATCAGAATTTGCTCAATGTAACGGAGAATGAAGATCTCCCAATATGTTTTGGAAACCAACAGAATTCTATTTGCGATCTTGAATCTTTACAAGATATGAGTATCCTCCCGAGGATGCTCGTTTTTTTATCTCAGGTCATTTTAGGATTTGGTACAACTCTTTATTTTGGATTAGGACAAGCATACATGGATGACAATACCAAAAAGAAAAACACCCCCATGTTATTGGGTATGTTTCTGATTATTTTGGACTAGCTGTAAATGTATTTTAGCAACAATAAATTTTTACTTCATCACATTCAAATGACAAAAAATTTGAAAATCTATAATTAAACAAATTTTTGAAATATTAATTGACAACCCAGAAGTAATAAGTGGACGAGCTCTTGAAAACGCAAAAAATTATTTTCCAAGCGTCTCGTGATATCCAGATTTTAAAGTTCAAACAATTAAATTACAAAAAAATTCTCATAGAGAATGACAAGACGGAATCTTTTTCTGTTTAAAGTTGTTTCCTACGAATATTTCTAATAATAAAATTGAATACAAAAACTTCCTCAAGATTCAATTTTTTAACAACATAAATTGTCATAACAGCCAAATATTCTTTAATATTCTTTTTTCTTACTATTCAAGAAAGATTTGTGGACATTTTTGGACTGAATCATTGAAAATTGACGGAATTTGTTTTATAAGAATCTGAAAATTTTAATTAATAAATCTGAAAATTTATATAAAACTTCTTTAAATAGTAAGAAATAAACGGTTCATAGGAAATTTTTTAACTCTCCTCGATATTTTTTTTTTTGACGAAATTAAAAAAATGTGGTTACCGACCGGTCTCAATTTGCAATTATTACTTATTATTGAAGAATATGCTTTTATATTTATCTTTTCTTTATTTTATATGCGTAAATAGAGTATACTGCATGTATATATTAAATTTCAGAGAGGTTAAGTAATATTTAGCCAAGTTATCATGATTTATGTTAAAAAAATTGAATTTCAGGGATTTAAAAAAGAAATGTATTTAAAAGAGAAAACAATCCTCCGAAAAAAAAATTTTTAAAAAGGGGTTTCCTCTTGCCATTTTCTATAAGATACTTTTTTTTGTTTAAATTTTTCTAACTTTAAATTTTGGATATCACGAAAAACTTGGACAACACTTTTTCGCGTTTTCGAGCGCTAATCCTCTTATTGCATGCAGGTCCTCAATTATTAATTTCGAATTGAAATCGCAAGAAATTATAAAAAAAATACTGAAAACCATTCAAAACTGAATAATTGTGATATTGATTGTGTTTTGAATCGACATTTTGAATTAGAATGTTTAAAAATTGAAAAATTTCAAACACAACATTTTTCTAATTGGGCAACTTTATCAGAAAAGAATCGAAATTTTATCATTTCTGTTTTACATCGTTCAAAATTAAACAATTTTAGTTCTAATTAAAGAATCTCTTGATAGAATAAGTTCAGAAGAATATGTCACAAATAGGTAATTTCAAAATTGAATAATTTCAGTAACAGAAATTGTACAATTTATAATTAAAAGCGTCCAAACGAAAAATGGATAATTTTAAGAAATTGAATATTTTAAAATTCAACATTAAAAAAAATAATACAAATCAAAACGAATATGATTCCATTTTATTAAATCGCAAAAATGTTATTCTTTTAATTAGAAATCCTTGTAGTTTTTAAAGTTGATTTTTAAATGTTCAATATTTGAAAACATAATTTTGAAATTAAGTGAAAAATTAATAACTTGAGAATAGAAAAAGTCGCGAGACAAAAGACACGAAAAAATCGATCGAAAAAAGGAAGCTATAATGTGGACAGACTGCATGAATCTTGGATTATCATTTACAGTAAATGAAACAGTAATAATTTTTATTTATAAAATAAAATGTTTGCAGGACTTTTATTCGCTCTCAGGACATCGGGAACATTCGGAGGATTTATTTTAGGATTTAGTTGCTTAAATTTGTACATTGATCCCACTTTACATCCCGTTATTAGTAAAGATGATCCACGATGGTTAGGAGCATGGTGGCTTGGTTGGATCATTCTTGGCACAACAATGGGAGCTCTTGCATTTTTCATTGCCATGTTCCCACGTAATTTGCCGAAACAAACCAAATCTATTACAAAGGTGATACAAAACAACTTCCTTAATATTAGGATTGAACCAAAATAATATGTAATAGCCAAATTTATTTACAAAGAGTAATTTCTAGGGAGGTGAGGAACCCTTGAAATGTGAATTACCTCAGCAAAAAAATCAGAACAGCAAGGAAACCACAAACTCATACGAAAAAAACAAGGAAATGGAATACAAACCCTCGATGAAAGATTTTATAATAACTATGAAACGCTTGCTGATGAATCCAATTTTGGCTTTTAATAATTTAAGTTCAATTTTTTTTATTCTTGGTGCAGCAGGTCATTTTACGTTCATGTCTAAGTATGTGGAAGTAGTGTTTGGTGTATCAGCAGCAGATAACTCTATGATATCAGGTACGTCTATCTAATGACGCCCTAATCTGTACTACAAGTGGTAGTTTTTTGACTCGAGATTTTCATTTTGCATTTTGATGCTTAGTAAAACTACTATTAATAATATTTTTATAGGGCCTATCAGTATAGCTGGTATGATAATTGGCTTCATAGTATCTGGAGCAGTAATTAGCAAATTCAAACCTGGTGCAGGCATCATACTGTTTTGGAATATCATTATTGGCTTTCTGAAAGTTTTCGGTGATGTCGCCTTTATATTTTTGGGCTGTGATGGTACACCAATTCAAGGCATTGATTATAATTCGATGGAGTAAGTTGAACACAGCTCCAATTACGTAAATGTAATTTATAAAAACACTTGCTTTAATTCGTATTCCTAAACTCTTTTCTTTACAAAAACTCTCTTATCAATCATGTAAACCTACTTCATTTAAATGCTGAACATTCAACATCAACAAGTTTATCCTTCTACAGCATCCATAATTAATAATAAATTAATAAAATACCAAAAGATCTAAGTGGATAATTAATTTCCAGAGTGAATCTGCTTTTCCCATGTAATGCAAATTGTCACTGCGAAGGTGTTAAATATTTTCCAGTTTGTCATAAACCAACAATGACAACATTTTTTTCTGCTTGTCATGCTGGATGTAACACAGTTCTTCCAACGGGGGGATTTGGAAATTGTAGTTGCATCACTGATCAAATTTATATGGAGAATTCCTCCTACGCATCAAGTGTCAGTATTTCTCCCATAATTGATAAAGAATTTTATGACATAACAAATATAATTGATGAAGTCATCACAGGAGCATGCAGGATTGACTGTAAAGTACCCTACATGACATTGACAATCATCATGTGCATCACTAGGCTGTTCGCATGTTCGGGAAGAATTGGAAATATTTTAGTTAATTATAGATGTGTTGAAGACAGAGATAAGGCATTAGCTCAGGGTATAACTATGATGGTGCTATCGATTTTTGCATTCATTCCTGGTCCAATTATCTATGGTGCATTGATAGACTCCACTTGTCTTGTATGGAATGATGCATGTGGCACCAAAGGAAATTGTTGGGTTCATGAGCCAGAAACGTTTCGAAACTACCTCAACATCACAGCAATTTGTGAGTTTAACTAAATCTTGTCTCGCAAATTTTTCTGTCATGCTAATCATCAAAATTACTTTCCTATTTAAACCACTTTATATTTTGCACTTTAGATTAAAATATTTGAATTTTAAACATTTGTAGTGCTCTTTATGAAAATTAATTATTTTCAATGACCTACTTGCATGATGATAATTTAGAAACCCTTCAATCTTTGAACGACGTAACATAGAGACTGAGATAGTGAATGAGACAGACCGATTTAATTTCGGATTTTTTTTCACAATTTTCATGATGTAACTTTAGCTCTTGGCAAAATCTGGGAAAATAATAGTAACAATTTAAAATTTACGCAAATCGAGCCTTGAAATCTCCTCTTTAATATCAGTTCAAGAAACTAAAAAAAATTCTATCGTTCTCGAATTATCATTAAAAATGTAGAGACAATAGACTGCACTCCCACTCGACTGAGCCATTTTTGTCTTCTGTACTCCTCTATTTTTATGATAATTCAAGAACTAGTTAACATTTGTAAAATTTCTTGAAAATAAAAAATAATTAGAAACTAGACCGGTCTTTCTAATCCACTATCGAAGTCTCTATTTATCAAACATACTTTAAATAGGGCTCATTTGACGTAGAGATTAATAAGCTTTTCAATGTTTTTTTGTTGTTGTTTGTTTGGAAGTTATCTATCTTATTTTATTCCGGAGATATCCCACGAGAAGCGAATGCATATTTTTAATCGCTAGTTTTTAAATGTCCTAAAACTCCTGGACAGTCATCTGGACAATCAACTATAGAATTTCTGTAATTTCAAATGAAAATGATAGTTTTTAATTTCTAATTTTTAAACCGATTAGTTTTAAAGACCTTGGAACAGAAATTTTTGGCTTCAAATTAATGCATTTTCCACTTTATTTCAGGTTTTGCGATGCTGGGAGTCATATTTGATGTGGCAATGTGGCATGTAGGTAAAAATGTTGAGCTTTATGGAGAAGAGGAAGAAGACACGAATAAGGATTTTATAAATTCTTTGCCGTTAGAAAAATCAGAAAAATCAAAAGACAAAAAGCATGAGAATATCACAGAAGAAAATAATGATGATAAAAAATAAAACACGTAAAGGGTCTAGTAATTATGTACGTAAATAAAGACAATTTGAAATTAAAATAAATACTTTCGGAAATTTATCCCTACTTTTTATTAGCCTATGGTAACTCATAAATTTATTATAAAATCTGCATACTACAAAATGTTGACAAAGTTACTCATAAAAAGCTTCTGGTTAATATGCTGCAGTGATAATTTTACCCTTAAAATTTTAAAAACATGTGTCCAAAATACAACTGATTAAAAATAAAATTGTTTTGGTTGAATCCAACTGTTTTTTATTTAAAATAAAAATATTTTTAGATTGAAATATTGTAACATTAGGAAATAATGCCGTTCTCAGCATTTTGCTACCAGACTATAAGTGATAAATTTTTGCTGAAATTCAGAGATCGTCAAAGATCTTAGTTTACTAAATGTATAGATTGCAGGTAACGATAAAACATTGTTAATGCCGGTAACCAAAAAGTTAACGGTTCCAAAAAACTTTTATTAAATTCAATTGTTTTGTTGAGTATTCATCATTTTAGTTCAAAATATATCTCTTTCGTTGAAAATTTACCCATTTTTTTCTTTAAAAATTTGTGATTTTTGCAGAAAATTAATTTTCTCGGTTGAATATTCAGGTTTTTAGTTAAGAATTCAAATATTTTTTCATTTTTTTTTGTCTTTCTGGCAGAATTCAACTGGTTTTTATTGAAAATAAAAATATTTTTTGATTGAAATAAGAAATGTTACATGTTTTTATTGATGATTCACCTTTGTGTTTGTAAATTAAACTATTCGTTTACAGATGAACTTTTTTGTGGAAAATTTGATATGAAATATCTGAAATTTTTGAAAATGTTTTCGAATTTTCTTGAGATTCTCAGGAAAATTATATTGACATAGCCTTAAAAACAAATAAACGTAAAAAAAAGTTATTTTGAATTTTTATTCTGTATTCAAAATTATTTTGCCCCTCAAATCAAAAAACTACAAGCTTGCATAGCGCGCTGTCTATGATAAAATAAAAAATAAACTTTTTTCTAGTAAATAAAATGGTAACTGTAGGAATAAATGGATTTGTACGTATTAGAAGAATGTCCCTTCGAGTTTGTTTAGAAAAAAATTTGAAAATAAAAACCGCAATGAGAATTTTCAAATTACATCTAGTACTTTATAAAATTAAATCTTACCGACAATAAATACTATCATTGTAGATGGAAGTTATAATAATAGTAGAATAGTAGCCCTGACTTTTATCATTTATATGATCGAAATGTTTATAATATTTGTATCTATTATTTAATTTATTGAGAGAGGAGGACCACCATTTCAGTAGAAAAGAATCCTTGAAAAATTAAGTGGCATAAATTGGGAGTTAAATTCGTTATCGAAGCCACTGGAGTATTCAATATTATTGAAAAAAATTGGTGTGAGTATTAAAGATATATTTACAAATAGATTTCAATTTTTTATATATTTTTTAGTTATAAGATATTGAAATACAATAAAATTATACTTTCAAATATTTAATCAATTTACTTAATTTCCACTTCCTTTTCAATTACGCTTTTACGATGAAATTCTATAAATTCCATTACTTATTTTTAATTTATGATTTTTCTTATTTTTCCAAATCGGCGATTCCAATGATTTTTTAAAGCAGAGGTGGACAAAAGCATGACCCGCGCAAGCCGAGCGCGGGTCGGTTCGAGCCGTGGGACAGTTCGCTTGGTAGCCAAAAAAATCTCGCAAGCCGAAAAAAGCTCCCGTGTCGATAAAAGTACGTGAACCAAAAAATCTTTAGGACCGAGAAAAGCTCCCGTGTCGATAAAAGTTCGTGAACCAAAAAATCTTTAGGACCGAGAAAAGCTCACAAAGCTTGAAAAAAATAAGGAATATTATCAGAATTAATATTGCCATTACCAGGAATTTATACTTGAAAAATGATTATGCTTTTCAATTTCCATTCGGTATTAAAAGCTTTTTCCTCGAAATTGAGAAAAATGTAATTAAAAGCAGACGTCTTAACAAAAAATTTTTTTTTTCTTTGAAGTGAAATTGATAAAAGCTTCTGACGTTTCGCAAGCTTTTGTCGATCAGCGAGATTTTTTTAGCTTGACCCGCTTATAAAAATCTCACACGATTCAGATCGAGCTTTCGACCTCTTGACCTTTTGCACAGTCCTAATTTGATGTATTCTTGCAACACTGCTCCGACCCAGGTTTGCTGATCAACCTCTCTAGCAATCACCCCAAGTAAAGATCCTCACAAAGTCGCGATGTGAGGTTCCCCACTTTGTTCCATTAGTAACCAAGGTAAAAATCACCATCCAAACTTGAAAATAACAATGAATATTCCTGATAAGTACAGGAATTCTTCATTAAATAAAGCAATTTTTTTGGTTGATTCGGCTAGATTAAAATTGATTTTTAAAAAGTTTAAAATTTTGTTGTGTGAACCTTATTTAATTTAAATTAGAGTTGGAAGAAATAGTTGTATTTTGTTTACACACAATTTTCGTGTTCGATAATAGCAGATTGAAAATCGCAAAAATGGAAAAATTCATAAAATTTATAATTAAAAAAAATAGTTTTGAAAATATAAAATGATCATTTGTTATTTTAATTTAAAATAATAAGTTTTAGGCAAAAAATTTTTTACTTTAAATTAATTTTTCCTTAATGAAAAACAAATTCCTTTATTTAGCAGGAATTTTAAAAATAATTTTCAATATTATATTCTTACTTGCTATCTGAAATAGTTAATATCTTGTTTTATATTTTTATGTTATTAATTGGCAATGCAATGCTCCCCGCGTACTGTAGCGCGCATATAATGTTGCTGCTTTAAATAATTAAGTATAGATTTAGGTTTTTTTAAATAAAATTAACAAAATTAAGTTTTTCAGTCAAAGAATTCATTAATCATAAAAAATGTCTTGGACTGCAAATGGTTAACATTTTGATAATCACCCATATGCTTATATAATTCTTTTTTATTGTGTAAATAATAAAAAATAAATATATGGCAGCATAAAACAAAGTTATAAGCTTTAAAAAATTCTTAAAATACAATTATTATATTTTCTTAATAATTTAAAACAATGTTATGCGTTTTTAAAACAAAATATTTAAGAAAGAAGAATTCAATAAAATTTTTAAAAAGTTTATTAAGAATGCATTTCATTTTATAAAAGAACAATTAAAAAATTGACAATTACAAATTTTTTAAATAAAATAATTGAGAATGCAAGGAGGAAGCAAACAAATATTTTTCATCCGATTACAGAATTCTTGTTTCTTCTGATTTCGAAGTATTTTCTATTTGAAAGAAAAATAAAGTATCGAGCACTTTTTTAAATAGGTAATATTAAAACTAGTAATCAATTTTTTCTACATATTGCTTTAGATCGTTTTTAAGCGGATTAAATTTTTAAAGAAAAAAGTATTGATGCCTTTATAAAATAAGTGAATTTAAATTAATTTTTGCATATTTTCAATTGTTGTTTTAGGAAAGCAATTCCATATTTAAATCTTTGTAAACAACTTATGAGAAAAGAATTCGATAAATTACAAACTGTGCGCTTATGAAAATGTTCGTATAGCAGAACATTATTTTTTGTCATTGAAGTTATTGAAGCATTTTTGTACTTGCAACTTTTCTTTATCATTTATTACCTTTGGGTCGTTTCTAAGCGTTTCAAATATTTGAAAACAACAAGTATTAAATGCCGTGTTAAATAACTGAAACTTGCTTCACTTTTTCAAATATTTTAAATTATTGTTTAAGATATGTTATTTTGCAATAGAAATTGAGTAAGAGAGTATTATATACAATTTTGTTTATTGTTCATTACTTTTAGATATTTTAAAACATTTTTAAATATATTAAGAAAAAAAAGTATCGAGCCTTTATTGAAATAAGTAAAATTCAATTCTAAAATTTTTCTAAATAAAAAATGGTATATTAAAGTTGAGTTCAACAACTTTTAGTTTGAAGTTGGTTGAGGCACACCACACGAATTGGTACGACCCTGCCTTGGAATTCTTACCCGAGATTTTGTCACCAAGATCCAAATGCTTCGATAGCGAAGTCGGTAGAGCGCGCGGTTAGGACACACTATAGTTTGGGTAGTTTAGGTAGGGTTCAATCCTCGGCGAGTGCGATTTTTCAAAGCGTCTAGGCGTACGAATATATATATATATATATGTGTGTGTGTGTGTGTCTGTGTGTGTGTACGTGTGTGTGTTTGACTTGAATCAAGTAACATTTACTTGATTCAAGAACAATTTTTTTCCGGTGTATGTTTTTGGAGTAAATCATAAATGTTATCATGCTGAAAAAGAGGTCGAGTTGTATCTGCTGCTTCTTGCACTACGAATTGTGTAGCTCCTTCGATAAAAATCATGAACGATGAATTCGAGGTCGATCAAGCAATGATTACCACAATTCATGCTGTCACAGCTACTCAAAAACCTGTCGATGGTCCAAGCGGAAAACTTAGATAATTTACTAATTATTTATCAAATTTGTTTCTGCAGAAAACCCCGAGCGTAAGGAACGTGGCCAGTAACGGGTGAAACGGGATAACAGTCAGCTAGATAACTAAAGCTGAGATGAACTCAGCGTCCTAACTCGAAGGTTTTCCTAACGGACACCGATAGAGGCAGCACTTTCCAGACTGTGGCATGTTGCCGCTAGTGCAGTCTGACAGAGAAATCTGAGTCGCTATGAGCAGTTCACCCCGGCCTCAGTTACCCAGTTTGATGTTACCCCGTTTCACCCATTACCTGAAACGTTACTTGCACCCAGTTTCTTCTGTTTCTCCTATTATTTTTTATATAGAAAATTATACGATATGGGGCCGTTCAAAAACAAAATCAAGCTATTTTGAACATTTTTTCAGAGTCTCCCCTTCTTCATAGTAGTTAATCTATATACAGCGTATAACAGTTCTGGTCAAAATATATTTTATTTTCAACCAAAAAGCTAACATTTCTAACAAAAAAGATTTATTTTCTACCAAAAGATATAGTTTTTTAAGCTAAAAAGTCGAATATTTTAGAAAAATGTTGAAATTTTCCACAAAGAAACGTAATTAATTTTACTTCCCGGTTGCATTTTACAACAAATAGTTAAAATTTCAAGCAAGAGAAAGGAATTTTTAACCAAATAGTTACACTTTCAAACAAATAAGTATTAAACTCAACCATAAAAAGTTAAATTTTTAAGCAAATATTTAAATATTTAAGCCAAAAGGACGAATTTCTATATTTTTCTAACAAAATAATAAAATATTCCATAAAATAGTTGATCTTTTAACCAAAGACTTGAATATTCAAATTACAAAAAAATGCATTTTCTACGAAAAATATAATCGTTAATATTTTAAACATAAGACTAATTTAATTATTAACAAAAAGCTGGCAAATTTAACCAAAAAGATAAATTCTCAACGATAAATGTAACGGGTAACATCTCAACTGCAAAATATTTTCATGTTAAATGAAAAGCAGTTTAATTCAACCGAAAATATGTATTTTTAAACAAAACAGTTAAAATGTCAACCAAAACAGATTAATAATTATTAACCACCAAATATCAAATGTCTAACAAAAGAGATGAAATTTCAACCCAAAAAGACTAATTTAAAGAGTATGAAGACTCTATTGGAATATTTAGATACTTCGTAAAATGAAATCACTAATTTTAATGTTCTCAAGCTCTTAAAAAAATTTTTATTCACATTTACATTTTCCATGTGTGATCTCACATTCTGCATAAATCCCCCCACCCATTTGTCACAAACAGTCACAAATTCTTTCCCTCCTCTAGAAGAATGGCGTAGTTTTTGTACGGTCCCTATTACCTATAAGTTAAAAATCTTCCTAATTTTAAGATTTAGCGAACCCTAATAACTGCCAGTTCTATTTAAAAATAATTATTTATAAATATACCTAGATAAAATAGAATACATTCACTTTTTTAAATTTTAAAATTAATATTAGAAACGTTAAATAATCTATAAAATTTAGAAATGGAGAGATGGACGTGGGTGTTAGCAAAACATCATACCAACATCAACTGGAGCAGCCAAGTGCGTCACGAAAGTTATCCCTGAACTAAAAGAAAGTCACCGCGATTGCTTTCAGAGTTCGTGTTGCTTATGTTTTAGTATGCGATATAACATTTAAGTAAGAATTCAAATTAAAGTTGCGAATTATCATGATATTTGTGGACAACCGCATGAAAAGGGTCCCTATGGCCAGCTCTAGTTTAGATAAGCGTTACCGTTACATCGAAAAATAATAAACTAGTTATCGATATTGTTAACGTTCAAAAATGATAATATTTAGGGTATAGTAACTTCGAGCTTGGAGAAGAAGTAGGGAAAATGAGAGCAAACAACAGGGAATGGAAAAGTAGGGAAATTGAGAAAAAATGAGTGGATGGGAAGCAGGGGAAGTGATGAGAAATAAGGAAAAATAAGGGGAGGGAATGTAATGACAGTGAGAGAAAATAAGGGAAGAAAAAATGAGGAGGGAAAGTAGGAGAAGACAATGGAAATAAGGAGATGGTTGTAGATGATGTTAAGGCAATAAGAGAAACATTTTGGACATGAGCTAAGAGTAGTGGGGGAGGGGGGTAATAAGGGGAGGGGAAGAAGAGGAAATTATAGAGGAAAAGTATGATCAATGAATGTGAATGAGGGAAAGTAGTGGAAATGAGAGAGAGAGAGCCATCTGGGAGAGAAAGTTGGGGAAGGGAAATGTAGAGCGAGTAGAGGAGGGGAAGTATGAAAGAGGGAGGTCTGAACAATTAAAGTCCTAATAGGCTAAGAAAAGCGCCCACTTGGACTAGTTTTTTTAATTATTTTAGAAAAAAATTAACTAACTGTATTTTTTTACTTACTTTTGTGTTTAGAAACATATATATTTTTAGTCACTTCTTAAAATAAAGAGATCACTTTCTTAACTTCTTTCAACTGTAAACTTTTAAATTAACCTTGAATTCTTACGGACCTTAGCAGATTCTTATTCAATTATTCTATTTACTCCTATTTACCTGATTACAATTAAATCTTTCGAATTTTAACAATTTCGCTCTTTTTACTTGCATTATTTTTTATTTACATTAATTTCGTTGGGATTTAATCGACTTCTCTCAAATTAATTAGAATTCACCCCAAATTTTTATTAATCTACCCTGAATTTGTTTTAATTTACTTTAATTCTTCTAAATTCACTCAATTATACTTCATTTAATGGATGAAAATAATTAATTCTACCTTTCTTAATTCTACCTTTCTCTTTCACAAAAATTACTTAATATTTCAATATTTCTGAGTTCATTTCAATTTACTTTAATTTTTTTAATTTACCTGAACTTTTGTTTAAATTTCATCAAATGTTGAAAATACGTTCACATTTTGAATTTTTATCCAAAATGGCTGGCTAACGAACTTGACCTTTAGTTTAGGACACTAAAAGAGTATAAAAAAGGCCAATCTAATCTGTCAATTCTTTCGAAAGTTATCGTGCTAATAAACTAAAAATCCACACACACACAGACACACAGTCAGAGAGACACATTCGTATAAACCTGTTTTTCGGAATCAGAGGGTCTCAAAACGTGGACATTTAACAAATACTGGGGGGTCAAATTTTACACAAATCTAATGCCCTCTCTGATAAGAATGTAAAAACCGGAGGTCGAAAACCTAAATCGGATTGGTATTATATCCATTGTCCCTATTGATGTTATTATGGGGATTTAAGATTGCGACTGCTTCTCCCTATGTTTTCTTCCGGTAATCTGTGTATACAAATGTGCTGCGGCAAATTTAACCATGATAGTGTTGTGTGATAGGAAGTCAGGTGTATAGCAACATAATTATTAGGAAGAATACATTTACTTTTTTACGCACAAGAAATCTATTGAGAAAATTATAATGATATTATGGTTTCCCGTAAGATGGGACTACCAGGGTTCTAAGGAAAAATGATTCTTAATACCTTTGTTTGAAAAAGAGTCACGTATAAAGTAATAATAGTCTTTCGACTTAGAATTTAGAGAAAGTCAAAAAACAATTATTACATACCTCCACCTCCAACATCGCCATCTACTGTGAATGAATACATAAAATTATTTCCGTGTTCCCGATACCCTGTGACTACAAAGGAACTAACGCAAACCTAGCATTATTTCCTTTGACTGAAATCGATTCACAAATGTAAGAAGATCTGTGTATTGCCTAACAAAAAGTACCTTTTTGAACGGCAAATGTTCCTGTTTTGTTAGAGATCAGTATTATCGGGTTCCCTTTACCCTGTGACCACAAAGGAACTAATGCGAACGTAGCATTATTTTCTTTGACTGTAACCAAGTCACATATTTAAGAAAATCTGTCTTTTGCCTAACAAAAAATACCCTTTTATAACGGCAAATGTTTCAGTTTTGTTCAAGACAATGCTTAGCGGGTTCCCGATACCCTGCGACCACAAAGAAACTAATGCGAACTTAGCATTACTTTATTTAACTGAAATCAAGTCACATATGTGGGAACATATGTCTTTTGCCTAACAAAAAAGCCACTTTTTAACGGCAAATTTTCCTGTTTCATTAAAGATAATTACTGTCGGGTTCCCGATACCCTGTGACCACAAATGAACTAATTCGAACATAGAATTATTTCCTTTGACTGAAATTCAGTCACAAATGTGAGAACATCTGTCTTTTGTCTAACAAAAAATACCCTTTTTAATGCCAAATATTCATGCTCTGTTAAAAATAATTATTATCGGTTTCCCGATACCCTGTGACTATAAGGGAAATATCGCAAACGTAGCATTACTTTCTTTGACTGAAATCCAGTCACATATGTAAGAACATCTGTTTTTTGCCCCACAAAAAATACCCTTTTTAACGCCAAATGTTCATGTTCTGTTAAAAATAATCATTATCGGTTTCCCGATACCCTGTGACCACAAAGGAACTAACACAAACTTAGCATTACACTCTTTGACTGAAATCCAGTCACAAATATAAGAAAATCTGTCTTTTGCCTAACAAAAAATACCCTTTTTAACGGCAAATTTTCCTATTTTGTTAAAGACAATCTGTGTATACAAATGTGCTGCGGCAAATTTAACCACGATACAGTTGTGTGAAAGGAAGTCAGGTTGTATAACAACATCAGTATTAGGAAAAAGAATATATTTACTTTTTTATGCACAAATAATCTATTGAAAAAAATATAATTATCTTATGGCCGCCGGTACTATGTGACTGCAATTGTACTAAGGAAAAATGATACTTAATACCTTTATCTGAAAGAGATTCACGTTATAAAGTAATAATAGTCTTTTGACTTAAAATTTAGTGAAAGTAAAAAAACTATTATTTCAAACCTCCACTTCCGCCTTCCCCAACTTCTGTTAATGACAAGAACCAATAGGGGATAAACGATAAATAAGTACAAAAAATATATTGTAAAACCTGAAAGAAAGCACATGGAAAACCCCAATGAAATTAAAAAACGTCAAAGAAATCAACATAGTTACGACACAGAAAATTTTGAAATAGTGAAAGATCAAACCTTGTATCGAACTATTCTATCATTAGATAGATATGTGGTGGGCTTTGTCAGTCTACCATACTAGGCAGTATGATAAGTCCCTGAAAAATGAAACACGGAGACGTTTTTTTGGCCAAAGTCGGTTTTATTTTTCGACATACTCTCCTTTTAGGTCGATACAGTGAGTCCAACGACTTTCTAACTTTTTGATACCGTCCGAAAAGTACTCGATCGGAAGGTCTCCAAAATATGCCTCAGTTTGAGCTATGAGCTCCTCATTTGAGTAAAAACGCTTACCGGTGAGCCATCTCTTCAGGTTAGGAAACAAGTAATAGTCGCTGGGGGCAGGTCTGGTGAATACGGTGGCTGAGGAACCAATTCTAAGCCGATTTCATGCAATTTTGCTTGTGCAACTAAGCATGAATGAACAGGCGCATTGTCGTGATGATAAAGCTGTTTTTTATTCTTCAAATGCGGTCGTTTTTCGGCGATTTCGATTTTCAATCGGTCCAATAATGATGAATAATATGCTCCGGTTATGGTTTTACCTTTTTCAAGATAGTCC